>NW_017195798.1:0-20347 GCF_001704415.2 Capra hircus
AGAGATTTCCAGAGACGTGCCTTCAAGAAGGAGCACTGAGTTTGTTATATAATCCTAAATCCTAAGGAATGTAGAGGGGAAAACAGTTTGTCCTTTCTTCCTCCTTGAGAATTCTAGACCCTCTCTCCTTGGGGACCCTTGAACTTCTTAGAAACCTGCCTTGGCAATGACTCTCTCAGAAACATGATTGAACAGCCGTTTGGAGCTTCCTTTGACTTTCCCTGGGAGGGAGGGAGCCCTCCCTGAGCACAGGGCCTCAGGGGCCATGGCCAATGAAAAAAGAATCTCCCAGCAAGTGCTTTTCAGCCCTGTGTGGCTCTCAGCCCACAGGAGTCTGAGAAAACTCTCTTCCTTGGAGGAAGGAAAGGCAGCCCAAGAGTGTGTTTTCAGGCCTGTATCTTGCAGCAAGTGTTTGGCTTGTTAGACAGAAGACCTGCAGGCCTGTTCCAACAGACTCAATGCCAGAATCAGGGTCTTGTGTCTCCCTGCAGTTTCCTGGCCTTGCAAACACATTCCTAGGTGAGAGCAGTCCTGCCCATGGGGAAGCAGGCTGCGGGAGTGTGTCTGAGGGGGCCAGGTGTCATGCTGGGTCACCTGGTCGAGGGCACCTTGCACCTCCAATGGACCCCAGGCAAGGAGTTGCAGGCCACCTCCTTGCTTCTGAAATCCCAAAATGGGGAGCAAAGCTCGCTCTGTCAGAGGGAAGAAAACAGCAACAGGATGGATTTTCAACCAGTTGCTAGGCTGTTCTGCGTTAGGGCTCCAAGGAAGGAAAATGCGAATTTTAGCCCCTACGACTGGTATCCAGGTGGGCTCCCAGGATGATTTCCCCGCAGGATCCAAGAACGTTCCAGACAGACCTGGGCTCACTAGCTCCCTCCTGCAGAGGAAACATGAGAGAACAGCTGTTTGGAGGTTGCTTTGACTTCCCCGGGAGGGTAGGATCCCTCCCTGTGTGCAGGGCCTCAGGGGCCATTGCTGCTGAGAAATGCCCTCGAAGCCAGACCTTTCCAGCCTTGTATGACTCAGCACGGAGGAGACTGGAAAAGCTCTCTTCCTTGGAGGAAGGAAAGGCAGCCCCAGAGAGTGTGTTTTCACACCTGTATCTTGCAGCAAGTGTTTGGCGTCTCAGACGTCAGACCTCCAGGCCTGCTCCAACGGCCTCAGTTCCAGAGTCAGGGCCGTGTGTCTCCCTGCATTTTCTGAGCCTTGGGAACACATTCCTAGGTCAGAACAGTCCTGCCCATGGGGAAGGAGGCTGCGGGAGTGTGTCTGAGGGGGTCGGGTGCCATGCTGGGGTCCAATAGACCCGGTACCTCCAATAGACCCCAGGACAACAGCGGTGGGGCTCCCCCTGGCTTCCGAAATGCCAAAGCGAGAAGCAAAGCTAGCTCTATCAGAAGGAAGAAAAGAGCAATCGGATGGATGTTCAGGCTGTTGCTGGGCCGCACCACTTCAGGGTCCCCCCGAGAGGAACAGGCGCCCTGTGGCCCCTAGGTCCGATATGCAGGTTAACACACAGGGTGTGTCCCCATAGGAGCCAAGAATTTTCCTGACAGACCTAGGCTCACTAGAGCTCTCCCACAGGGCAAAAGGGGTAGAACAGACTGTGGATGTGACTCTGCCTTTCACAGCGAGCATGGGGCCCTCCCTACAGCCCCGGGCTCCAGGGAAAATTGTCCCTGAAAAATGACCTCCAAGAAGCGCTTTTCCAGCAGGCTGGGATGCAGAGTTCACAGGATGCGGGGAAAGTGATCGTCCTTCAGGGAAGAAGAGGCAGCCACCCAGTGTGTGTTTGCAAGCCTGTATTTGGAAGAAACTGGTTAGCTTCTTCAAGGGGAGACCTCCAGGTCTGCTCAGAGGACCGAAATTCCAGAGGCAGCACCATGAATCTCCCCTGTCCTTTCTGAGCCTTGGAAAGACATTCCTAGCTTATAGCGGTATTGCTCATGAAGAAGCAGGATGCAGGAATGTGTCAGACATGACTGGGTGCCTTCCTGGGTTCAGCTCCGTGAGGGGCCTTTCCACTCAAATTAGGTCCCATGCCTCCTTGGGGAGGAAGGGGGGCCGCTTGCCTCCAAATTGGCCAAAGGCTGGAACAAAGCTAGTTCTATCAGAGGTAAGAAAAGAGCAATTGGATGGATGTGGAAGCTGTTGCTGGGCCGCACTGCTTCAGGCCCCCCACCCCTCTGCCCCCGAGAGAAACAGGCGCCCTGTGGCCCCTAGGTCCTGGATGCAGTTTCACACATAGAATGTGTCCCCATAGGAGCCAAGAATTTTCCTGACAGACCTAGGCTCACTAGAGCTCTCCTACAGAGCAAAGGGGATGGGACAGATGTGTGGCTGTGGCTCTGCCTTTCCCTGGGAGTGTGGAGCCGCTCCCTATGGCCCCGGGCTCCAGGGGAAGTTGCCCCTGAATAATGACCTCCAAGAAGCGCTTTTCCAACTGGCTGAGACGTGGAGTTCTCAGGATGCAGGGAAAGCGAGTGTCCTTCGGGGAAGCAAAGGCAGTCACCTGTTATCATGACTTACTAGAATAGTAGGTACCTTCTCCGGTTGGGCAGAGGCCTTCCCTACCTGATCTGAAAAAGAAAACGAAGTAGCTCGCTGATTTGAGAAATAATTCCCAGACTTGGGTTTCCAACCAGTATAGAATCCGACAATGGCCCTGTCTTTGTAGCCGCGTTAATTAACAGGTATGTGAAGCTCTAAATATCAGTGGAAATTACATACAGCATATAGGCCCCAGTGTTCTGGAATGGTGGAAAGAAACAACCAAACTCTTGAAGAGACACTTTCAAAATGGATCATAGAGACTGACTGTACATGGATGGGCTTGCTTCCGGCAGACTTACTCATATTATGGGTAACCGCACGTTCCGATAGTTGTTGTCCTTATGAAATTTTCTATGGGAGACCCCCTCCCACAGTGAGGCAGGTGTTAGCAGATTTGCCACAAGTAAGGGGGTGGGATTTCACAGCAGATGGAACAATTAGGTAAGGTAATAAATCAGGTAACTAAGTTTTGTATAAAAAAGAATATCATTCCCCCTTGAGGAACAGATTCATGAATTTGTGCTCAGTGATCAGGTGTGGCTCAATGACTGGAAACACAATTCCTTGGCCTGACATCGGAAAGGTCCTTATACTGTTGTTTTAGCCACAATTCTGAAAGAGATGGGAATACCAGACCACCTAACCTGCCTCTTGAGAAATCTGGATGAAGGTCAGGAAGCAACAGTTAGAGCAGGACATGGAACAACAGACTGGTTCCAAAAAGGAAAAAGAGTATGCAAAGGCTGTATATTGTCACCCTGTTTATTTAACTTATATGCAGAGTACATCATGAAAAATGCTGGGATGGAAGATACATGAGCTGGAATCAAGATTGCCTGTAGAAATATCAATAAACTTAGATATGCAGATGACACCACCATTATGGATAAATGTGAAGAGGAACGGGTATGTCGGGGAACTTCTTGAGTTGCAGCAAGGGTGTGAAGGACCCTTTGGAAGTTCCAGAGGTTAGGTGTGGTTAGTCTCGAGATGCCTCAGCAGAAATGGGCCTCATGTCGCCTGGAATGGAGAGGCTCCTGGATATTCCCGAGTTTCAGCAGGTGCTCTCGAGTTACGACAGGGACTTCAGGGACCCGCTCTGGCGGCCGCAGGAAACGCCAGTCATCATGCGTGTTGCTAGGGGGGCCTCTCGTGATTCCTCTCCCGTCGATGCCGGGGCCTAAGACCTTGTGTGGAGTCGGGCCGGAACCTGAGGATTCCTCTCCAGTGCTGACATGGATTTTGTGGTACTTCTCGAGTCTCCACAAGGGAGTCAGGCCTCGTCTCGAGTGGGGGCATGAGCGTGACATTTCCTCCCATGCTGTAGCAGCAGTGTCACGCTTCCCCATCCCTGGACCAAGGGATCTGTGGCTTTCCCTCGAGTCTTTCCCTCTAGGCTTTCCCACAGGGCTGTCCCACGTGTGACGGTGGTGTGAGTCGATCCTCCGGCATGAAGGCCAAGGCAGTGCAGGGAAAAACAGGTTCCTGTGGAATGGACTGAGACATCTGGGTGAGTCTCGGAATGGTGGCACGACCCTGTAGTTCCTCTCCCCTTTCCTTTGGAGAGGCGCCTCCTCTTGAGATGCGATGGGAATGCCGGGAATTCTTTCCCGACCAATCATGGAAAGGATCGCACATCTCGAGCTACGAGCCGGAAACGGAGCTCCTCTGGATGTGGCCGGGACACTCGTGCTTCCTCTTGAGTGGAGACGGGTATGTCGGGGAACTTCTTGAGTTGCAGCATGACTGTGAAAGACTCTTTGGAAGTTCCAGAGGTCACGTGTGATTAGCCTCGAGACACCTCAGGGGAAACGGGCCTCATCTTGCCTGGAGGGGAGAACCACCTGGATTTTACCGTGTTGCGGCAGGTGCTCTCGACTTACGACGGGGACCTCAGGGATCCGCTCTGGTGGCCTCAGGAAATTCCAGTCCCCATGCGAGTTGCTCGGGGCCCTCTCCGGATTCCTCTCCCGTCGATGCCGGGGCCTCAGACCTTACATAGAGTCGGTGCAGTAACCTGAGGATTCCTCTCCAGTGCTGACATGGATCTTGGTGTACTTCTGGAGTCTCCCCAGGGGAGTCAGTCCTCGTCTCGAGTGGGGGCATGCACGTGCGCTTTCCTCCCGTGCTGTAGCAGCAGTGTCGCTCTTACCTTCGCGTGGATCAAGGGATCTGTGGCTTTCCCTCAAGGCTTTCCCACGAGGCTTTCCCACGAGGCTTTGCCACAGGGCTGTCCCACGTGCCACAGTGGTGTGAGTCGATCCTTGGCTTGAAAGTCGAGTCAGTGCGGGGAAACAGGTTTCCCTGGAATAGACTGAAACATCTGGGGGACTCGGAGAATGGTGGCATGTCCCTGGAGTTCCTCTCACCTTTCCTGTGGAGAACGCCTCCTCTTGAGATGCGACGGGAACGCCGGGAATTCTTTCCCGACCGCACAGGGAAAGGATCCCTCCTCTCGAGCTATGAGGGGGAAACGGGGCTCCTCTGGATGCGGGCGGAACTATCGTGCTTCCTCTTGAGTGGAGACGGGTATGTCGGGGAACTTCTTGATTTGCTGCAAGGGTGTGAAGGACCCTTTGGAAGTTCCAGAGTTTAAGTGTGCTTAGCCTTGAGATGTGTCAGCGGAAATAGGCTTCATTTTGCCTGGAGGGGAGAACATCCTTGATTTTCTCCAGTTGCGGCAGGTGCTCTCGACTTACGACGGGGACCGCAGGGACCCGCTCTGGTGGCCTCAGGAAAGGCCAGTCAAGATTCAAGACACACTGGAGAGGGAGAGACATCACGAGAGGCTCCCGAGCAACTCGCATGGGGACTGGCCTTTCCTGAGGCCACCAAAGCGGGTCCCTGAGGTCCCCGTAGTAAGTCGAGAGCACCTGGCGCAACTCGAGAAAATCCAGGAGGTTCTCCCCTCCAGGCGAGATGAGACCCATTTGCGCTGAGGCATCTCGAGGCTAATCACACCTAACCTCTGGAACTTCCAAAGGGCCCTTCACACCCTTGCTGCAACTCAATAAGTTCCCCGACATACCCGTTTCCACTCGAATGGAAGCACAAGAGTCCCGCCCACAACCAGAAGAGCCCCGTTTCAGTCTCATAGCTCGAGAGGAGGGATCCTTTCCCTGCGTGGTCGGGAAAGAATTTCCGGCGATCCCGTCGCATCTCAAGAAGAGGCGCTCTCCACAGGAAAGGCGAGAGGAACTCAGGGTCGTGCCACCATTCCCAGAGCCCCCAGATGTGTCAGTCGATTCCAGGGAAACCTGTTTTCCCCCCAATGCCTCGACTTTCAAGCCGAGGATCGACTCAGACCTCGGTGGCACGTGGGACAGCCCTGTGAAAAGCCTAGTGGGAAAGCCTCGTGGGAAAGCCTACAGAGAAAGCCACAGATCCCTGGATCCACGCAAAGGGAAGCGTGACACTGCTGCTAAAGCTCGGGAGGAAAGCGCACGTGCACGCCACACTCGCGACGAGGACTGACTCCCCTGGGAGACTCCAGAAGTACCCCAAGATCCATGTCAGAACTGGAGAGGAATCCTCAGGTTCCGGCACCGACTCCACACAAGGTCTCAGGCCCCGGCATAGACGGGAGAGGAATCAATAGAGGCCCCCGAGCAACTCGCATGGGACAGGCCTTTCCTGAGGCGAGCAGAGCGGGTCCCTGGAGGTCCCGTCGTAAGTCGAGAGCACCTGCAGCAACTCTAGAAAATCCAGGAGGTTCTCCCCTCCAGGCGAGATGAGGCCCATTTCCGCTGAGGCGTCTCGAGGCTATTCACACTTAACCTCTGGAAGCTCCAAAGGGTCCTTCACACCCTTGCTGCAACTCAAGAAGTTCCCCGACATACCCGTCTCCACTCGAGAGGAAGCACGAGAGTCCCGCCCACATCCAGAGGAGCCCCGTTTCCCCCTGCTAGCTCGAAAGAAGTGATCTTTTCCCTGCGTGGTCGGGAAAGAATTCCCGGCATTCCCGTCGCATCTCAAGAGGAGGCGCTCTCCACAGGAAAGGCGAGAGGAACTCCAGGGTCGTGCCACATTCACAGAGTTCCCCAGATGTCTCACTCCATTTCAGGGAAACCTGTTTTCCCTGCACTGCCTCGACTTTCAAGCCGAAGATCGACTCACACCACGGTGGCACATGGGACAGCCCTGTGGGAAAGCCTCGTGGGAAAGCCTCGTGGGAAAGCCTCGAGGGAAAGCCATAGATCCCTTGATCCACGCTAAGGGAAGCGTGACAGTGCTGCTACAGCTCGGGAGGAAAGCGCACGTGCATGCCCCCACTCGAGACGAGGACTGACTCCCCTGGGGAGACTCCAGAAGTCCCCCAAGGATCCATGTCAGCACTGGAGAGGAATACTCAGTTTCCGGCACCGACTCCACACAAGGTCTTAGGCCCCGGCATCGACGGGAGAGGAATCCCGAGAGGCCCCAGAGCTACTCGCATGGGGACTGGCCTTTCCATGGGCCACCAGAGCGGCTCCCTGACATCCCCGTCTTAAGTCGAGAGCACCTGCCGCCACTCGAGAAAATCCAGGAGGTTCTCCCTCCAGGCGAGTGAGGCCCATTACCGCTGAGGGCTCTCGATGCTAATCACACCTAACCTCTGGAACTTCCAGAGGGTCCTTCACACCCTTGCTGCAACTCAAGAAGTTCCCCGACATACCCGTCTCCACTCGAGAGGAAGCACGAGAGTCCCGCCCACATCCAGAGGAGCCCCGTTTCCGCCTCCTAGCTCCAGAGGAGGATCCTTTCCCTATGTCGTCGGGAAAGGAATTCCCGGCGTTCCCGTCGCATCTCAAGAGGAGGCGCTCTCCACAGGAAAGGCGAGAGAACTCCAGGTCGTGTCACCATTCCCAGAGTCCCCCAGATGTCTCAGTCCATTCCAGGGAAACCTGTTTTTCCCTGCACTGCCTCGACTTTCAAGCCGAGGATCGACTCACCACGGTGGCACGTGGGACAGCCCTGTGGGAAAGCCTCGTGGGAAAGCCTCGTGGAAAGCCCGAAGACAGATCCCTTGATCCACACTGAAGGGAAGCCGTGACACTGCTGCTACAGCTCGGGAGGAAAGTGCATGTGCATGCCCCCACTCGAGACGAGGACTGACTCCCCTGGGAGACTCCAGAAGTACCCCAAGATCCATGTCAGCACTGGAGAGGAATCCTCAGGTTCGGAACCGACTCCACACAAGGTCTTAGCCCCGGGCATCGACAGAGAGGAATCTCCGAGAGGCCCCCGAGCAACCTCGCATGGGGACTTGGCCTTTCCTGAGGCCACCAGAGCGGTGTCCTGAGGACACCGTCGTAAGTCGAGAGCACCTGCCCCAACTCGAGGAGCAAATCCAGGAGGTTCTCCCCTCCAGGCGAGATGAGGCCCATTTCCTCTGAGGGTCTCGAGGCTAATCACACCTAACCTCTGGAACTTCCAAAGGGTCCTTCACACCCTTGCTGCAACTCAAAGAAGTTCCCCGACAATACCCGTCTCCACTCGAGAGGAAGCACGAGAGTCCCGCCCACATCCAGAGGAGCCCCGTTTCCGCCTCCTAGCTCGAGAGGAGGGATCCTTTCCCTGGTGTGGTCGGGAAAGAATTCTCGTTGCTGTCAGCATCTCAAGAGGAAGCGCTCTCCACAGGAAAGGCGAGAGGAACTCCAGGGTCGTGCCACCATTCCCAGAGTCCCCAGATGTCTCAGTCCATTCCAGGGAAATCCTGTTTTCCCTGCACTGCCTCGATTTCAAGCCGAGGATCGACTCACACCACGGTGGCACGTGGGACAGCCCTGTGGGAAAGACTCTTAGTGGGAAAGCCTCGAGGGAAAGCCACATGATCCCTTGATCCATGCACAGGGAAGCGTGACACTGCTGCTACAGCTCGGAAGGAAAGCGCACATGCATGCCCCCGACTCGAGACGAGGACTGACTCCCCTGGGGAGACTCCAGAAGTACCCCAAGATCCATGTCAGCACTGGAGAGGGATACCTCAGGTTCCGGCACCGGACTCCACACAAGGTTTTAGGACCCGGCATCGACGGGAGAGGAATCCTGAGAGGCCCCGAGCAACTCCCAAGTGGACTGGCCTTTCCTGAGGCCACCAGAGCGGGTCCCTGAAGTCCCCGTCGTAAGTCGAGAGCACCTGCCGCAACTCGAGAAACTCCAGGAGGTTCTCCCCTCCAGGCGAGATGAGGCCCATTTCCGCACAGGCGTCTCGGAGGCTAATCACACCAAGCCTCTGGTAATTCCAAAGGGTCCTTCACACCCTTGCTGCAGCTCAAGAAGATCCCCGACATACCCGTCTCCGCTCGAGAGGAAGCAGGAGAGTCCTGCCCATCATCCAGAGGAGGCCCCGATTCCGCCTCAAAGCTCGAGAGGAGGGAATCCTTTCCCTGCGTTGTGCGGGAAAAGAATTCCCGGCGTTCCCGTCACATCTGAAGTAGGAGGCACTCTCCACAGGAAAGGCGAGAGGAACTCCAGGTTCGTGCCACCATTCCCAGATTCCCCCAGATGTCTCAGTCCATTCCAGGGAAAACAGTTTTCCCTTGCACTGCCTCGACTTTCAAGCCGAGGAGCGACTCACACCACGGTGGCACGTGGGACAGCCCTGTGGGAAAGCCTCCTGGAATGCGTCGTGGGAAAGCCTCGAGGGAAAGCCACTGATCCCTTGATCCACTCGAAGGGAAGCGTGACACTGGCTGCTCCAGCTCGGCGAGGAAAGCGCTCGTGCATGCCCCCACTCGAGACAAGAACTGACTCCCCTGGGGAGACTCCAAAGTACCCCAAGATCCATGTCAGCAATGGAGAGGAAACCTCAGGTTCCAGAACCAACTCCACACAAGGGTCTTTAGGCCCCGCATCGAACGGGAGAGGAATCCCTGAGAGGCCCGCGAGCAACTCGCATGGGGACTGGCCTTTCCTGAGGCCACCAGAGCGGGTCCCTGAGTCCGTATCGAAAGGCGAGAGCACCTGCCGCAACTCGAGAAAATCCAGGAGGTTCTCCCCTCCAGGCGAGATAGGCCCATTTCCGCTGAGGCGTCTCGAGGCTAATCACACCTAACCTCTGGAACTTCCAAAGGGTCCTTTACACCCTTGCTGCAAATCCAGAATTTCCCCGACATACCCGTCTCCACTCGAGAGGAAGCACGAGAGTCCCGCCCACATACAGAGGAGCACCGTTTCCGCCTCCTAGCTCGAGAGGAGGGATCCTTTCCCTCCGTGGTCGGGAAAGAAATTCCCGGCGTTCCCGTCGCATCTCAAGAGGAGGCGCTCTCCACAGGAAAGTCGAGAGGAAGTCCAGGGTCGTGCCACCATTCCCAGATTCGCCAGATGTCTCAGTCCATTCCAGGGAACCTGTTTTCCTTGCACTACGTTGACTTTCAAGCCATCGATCGACTCACACCACGGTGGCACGTGGGATAGCCCTGTGGGAAAGCCTCGTGGGAAAGCCACAGATCCCTTGATCCAGGCGAAGGGAAGCATGACACTGCTGCCACAGCTCCGGAGGTAATCGCACGTGCATGCGCCCACTCAAACGAGGACTGACTCCCCTGGGGAGACTCCAGAAGTACCCCAAGATCCATGTCAGCACTGCAGAGGAATCCTCAGGTTCCGGCACCGACTCCACACAAGGTCTTAGGCCCCGGCATCGATGGTAGAGGAATCCGAGAGGCCCCCTAGCAACTCGCATGTGGACTGGCCTTTCCTGAGGCACCAGAGCGGGTCCCTGAGGTCCCCGTCGTAAGTCGAGAGCACCTGCCGCAACTCGAGAAATCCAGGAGGTTCTCCCCTCCAGGCCGAGATGAAGCCCATTTCCGCTGAAGCGTCTGGAGGCTAATCACACCTAACCTCTGGAACTTCCAAAGGGTCCTTCACACCCTTGCTGCAACTCAAGAAGTTCCCCGACATACCCGTCTCCTCTCGATAGGAAGCACGAGGGTCCCGCCCACATCCAGAGGAGCCCTTTCCGCCTCGTAGCTCGAGATGTGGGATCCTTTCCCTGCTTCGTCGGGAAAGAATTCCCGGCGTTCCCGTCGCATCTCAAGTGGAGGCGCTCTCCACAGGAAATGCGAGAGGAACTCCAGAGTCGGTGCCACCATTCCAAGAGTCCCCTAGATTCTCAGTCCATTCCAGAGGAACCTGTTTTCCCTGCACTGCCTCGACTTTCACGCCGAGGTTCGACTCACACCTCCGGCGGCATGTGGGACAGCCCTCTGGGATAGCCTCGTGTAAAGCCTGGAGGAAAAGCCACAGATCACTTGATCCACGCGACCGGAAAGTGTGACACTGCTGCTACAGCTCGGGAGGAAAGCGCACGTGCATGCCCCCATTCGAGACGAAGACTGACTTCCCTGGGGGGGCTCCAGAAGTACCCCAAGATCCATGTCAGCACTGTAGAGGAATCCTCAGGTTCCTGCCCCAACTCCTCACAAGGTCTTTTTTTTTTCTTTCCTTTTTACTCTTTTCTTTGCATTTATTTAAACACAGTTCTCAAAACTTTTGAGTGAAATTGGGCCTCCTTTGGTAAGCAAAGAACCTGAAAGTAGTATTTAAAAAACGAACAGGCAAAGTCTTCAGATCATCCACAACACAGGTGTAGTGTTCCCTTCTTTTTTCTCCAAAACTCTGAAGCACCCAGTTTTTCCATATAGTCTTAAAAGCTAGAAGAACAAGAGTACATTTGTGGTGGAATATTATTTTCACTTGCTGATTACTAATTGAAATACCATTATCCCCTTCTAACAGCTTTAAGAAATAGCCTTTTTAAGGCATACATTGTGCAACTCATCTTATTCCCTGCTATGTATAATACAGATTACATAAAGGCTGTCAAAGTCACATTTATATAAGAATTAAGCATTTGCTGTATTGAAAGATCTTTAGTTTTTAACACTAGCAGTATAGAGTTACAGAGCGTAATTTTTATCACTTAACTGCAGGGTATATTAAGTATGGTATGTTTCATGGACTCGAGGAAAACGGGCATTTTTTTCTTTAATTTACTACTGACAATCTAATCAGAACAGTTCTCCTAAGCATTGATATGTTAGAAAGAAAAGTAAAAACCAAACGTTATTGTTGCTTTTTGCCATTTGGTAGCATTTTACACACAGGCTTCAATCTTCAGAATACCCTGTATTCAGTAGAAAAACCATTTAAATGAAGTTCTGTACAATAGAAACTTCTCAGCAGTCAAAATTTTAGACTGTAAAAAAATACATGTAAAACATACTTTTCTGAAAACACTTAACTTTGAACAAAGCACCGAACTACACAAATGCAGAATGAAAACAGCATTTCAACTCCACCAAAAGTAGTCATCATAAAAGGTGTAAAAGTCACCTAACTTCACCAGGCACTGTTCACTTTTTAAACAGGAGACAATAAAAAATATTGTCCACAAACAATATCCCAACTCTAGGGCAGGTTTCAGAAAGTCTTCATCTTCATGCTTTAATAGCGACGAGGTGAGTATGATCGAGATCTGGAACGTGATCTGTATCCTCCACGACTATAGTAGGGAGAAGGTGACCGTCTTCTGTATTTCTGATCCCTGTCTTGAGCAGCTCTCCATCCTCCTCTCCTCCTCCTCCTCCTCTGTACGATCTGCTGTAATAGTCCCGATCATCATAGCCTCGATCATATCCTCTGTCATAGTAATCTCGACGGCGTGAGCTGCCATAGGTAGGTCTCCCCATGTAAATTCCTGCTGTTGGAGTATGTGGTCTTTTCGTTATGGAGAAGTCAACTCTGATCCTACATCCATCAAGCTCCATTCCATTGGCACACTCTTTTGCTTCCTTGGCATCATCTACATTTTCAAAGTATACAAAGGCAAATCCTCTTGAACGTCTAGACTGCTGGTCATATACAATAGATACATCAGCAATTGGGCCATATTTAGAGAACATTTCTCTTAGATCTCTTTCTGTAGTATACAAGCTCAATCCAAATACTCCAAGACAACAGTTAGGATCAGGATTTGCCCGATTCCCAACATGACGCCAGCGAGTAGACATGGGAGAATGACTGTGGCTATGCCGTCTTCGATAATCTCTGCTGTGTAAGATCTGCTACGAGATCTTCTATGGGACCGGGACCGAGATCGTGACCTTGTATAATGCCTCCGAGAACTTCTTCTGGATCTAGACCTAGATTCCGATCTGGACCTGGACTTTGATCTGGAACGCCTGGAATCTTCCTTGGAGCGAGACCTTGCAGGGGTATGACTTGCAGATTTCCCAGATCCATGAGCACTTCCGCTTCTGGAAGCAGAACGGGATTCCCCCTCGCCGTAGTTCTCCTCGCCGCTGTCGCTCATGACTTTCACTGCTGTCGCCGCTCGATGTGCTTCAATCGAAGCTGCCAACCTCTCGCACCTTCAGTGTAGAGGCTCCGCCGCAGCCTCACACCACACACCGGTGCCCCAGGCACTGAGAACCGAAACGCTCCGCGTCGCCTCCGCTCGGGCTCTCCACACAAGGTCTTAGGCCCCGGCATCGACGTGAGAGGAATCCTGAGAGGCCCCTAGCAACTCCCATGGGCACTGGCCTTTTCTGAGGCCACAGGAGCGGGTCCCTGAGGTCCCCATCCTAAGACGAGAGCACCTGCTCCAACTCAAGATAATCCAGGAGGTTCTCCCCTCCAGGCGAGATGAGGCCCATTTCCCCTGAGGCATCTCGAGGCTAATCACACCTAACCTCTGGAACTTCCAAAGGGTCTTTGACACCCCTGCTGCAAGTCAAGAAGATCACCGACATACCCGTCTCCACTCGAGATGAAGCACGAGGGTCCCGCCCACATCCAGAGGAGCCCCGTTTCCGCCTCGTATCTAGAGAGGAGGGATCCTTTCCCTGCGTGGTCGGGAAAGAATTCCTGGCGTTCCCGTCGCATCTCAAGAGGAAGTGCTCTCCACAGGAAAGGCCAGAGGAACTCCAGGGTCGTGCCACCATTCCAAGAGTTCCCCAGATGTCTCAGTCCATTCCAGAGGAACCTGTTTTCCCTGCACTGCCACGACTTTCACGCCGAGGATCGTCTCACACCAAGGTGGCATGTGGGACAGCCCTGTGGGAAAGCCTCATGGGAAAGCCTAGAGGGAAAGCCACAGATCCCTTGATCCACGCGACGGGAAGCGTGACACTGCTGCTACCGCTCGGAGGAAAGCGCACGTGCATGCCCCCACTCGAGACGAGGACTGACTCCCCTGGGGAGACTCCAGAAGTACCACAAGATCCATGTCAGCACTGGAGAGGAATCTTCAGGTTCCAGCCCCGACTTCACACAAGGTCTTAGGCCCGGCATCGACAGGAGAGGAATCCTGAGAGGCCCCTAGAAACTTGAATGGGGACTGGCCTTTCCTGAGGCCACCAGAGCTGGCCCCTGAGGTCCCCGTCGTAAGTCGAGAGCACCTGCCGCAACTCGAGAAAATCCAGGAGGTTCTCCCCTCCAGGCGAGATGAGGCCCATTTCCACTGAGGTGTCTCGAGGCTAATCACACCTAACCTCTGGAACTTCCAAAAGGTACTTTACACCCTTGCTGCAACTCAATATGTTCCCCGACATACCCGTCTCCACTCGAGAATAAGCAAGATGGTCCCCCCCACATCCACAGGAGGCGCGTTTCCGCCTCGTCGCTCGAGATGAGGGATCCTTTCCTTCCGGGGGCCAGCGTGAGGAATTCCGCCTATGGCAAAGGTCATGAGGAAGGAGGCTTGGCATGCCAAAGGCGTGATCAAGCCTCAGGTAACCCCCTGTTCCCGAGCATCGAACCCCAAAACCAGAGTCTGTTTTATGCTCTCACCTACACTTCTGACTTTACGGGGGCTCTCCCCCATAACTGTTTCTCTCGGAGAAGAAGTAAACGTGCAGCTTCAAGGCAATAAATATTCTTGGGCATGACAAGAGTGTTTCAGCTTGCCGACTCCTCTGAAGGTTATCTAGCCCACCTTTATAGGTTTGTCCGGCCACATGTGATTGTTTACAGCCTCCCAACCTGAGAGGCATGAGATGTTTTAGACTTACTAAAGGCAAATTATTTTGGGGAGTTAGAAATTATTAGTATAGTTGGTTAGGAATTATATTGGTGAAGGGTTCTTCATTTGTTGTGTCAAAAATTGCTGCTAATTCCCTGCTCTGGGTGGGACAAGGATATTTTAGGTCAAACCTCTCTGCTGACAGACCAGCTTGTGTGACAGGATTATCCATACTGCTGCCACTAGGCACAAGATTGTTTACTACCTCTCAACTGTAAACAGCACAGAGAGTTTTGGAGTATTTTGAGAGTCTTAATTAGCATAGGACTTTTTCTTCTTGTTGAGTCAATGATTGCCACCAGGCCTCCATATCCTTAGGCACTTGGGAATATATTAATCAATGTATTTGGAATATAGCAAAGGAAATATAGCAGTTTTTGATGTTAGCAATACTAGACTTTTTGAGTTAATGGATTTTCACTTTTGTAATAGATCACTGTACTTTGTTATATATCACTGTGTCCTTTCTATGTAAGAATGTAACTTTATCATATCTTAAGACTAAATAGATCTTAAGGGGAGAATTGATGAAAGGATTTTCATTTGTTAGGCTGATGTTTGCTGATAAATCTCCATGTTCCCTACCCTTATAATGAATATAACTAGTATATAGGAGAAATAAGTATTAACCTTTAAGCATATAGGAGAAATAAGAATTCACCTTTAAGACTAATCATGTTAACCTTGGGTTAAATAAATTCCTTTCTTGATTGTAACTCACTACACCCTCACCCTATAGGAATGTAACTTTATTTGGAGGGTGGTGCCTGGTTTAAGAAAAAACACCCTTGGAAGAAATAAGTTTATTTGGTTATCAGAAAGAAAGGATCATAAAATGTCAGCAGGTCTCATTCATGGCCAGAAGATGATGTAAGATCCCTAAGACCTTTTTTTTATACATTTATGTGAAGCACCTGATTTTGATAAAGGTCAGGATGCCGACTCCTGCGTGACTCTGTATTCATCCCTATGTGTAACAAGAGGTATACAAGCAAAACCAAAAATAAAGAAATCAGATCAGTTTCCGGAAAGACTGATTCCCCATGTCGCTTCTTTTTTGCTCCCGTTTTTCTGGCTGAATTCTCTACTGGAGGATGGATGTTATTCCACGTAATCCAAGTTATTCAGCCTCTTTTTCTCCAATAATCTTCCTACTACACTATCCATTTCTAATCTCTTTATATCTGGGATTAAATATGTATATTTCCAAAGACGACGACTACGTCCCCACCTTCGAATCACCCTGGATCCACCGGGGCTGGACCACGGCACTTTCCCTGCTTGGTCGGGAAAGAATTCCCGGCGTTCCCACCGAATCTCAAGAAGAGGCGCTCTCCACAGGAAAGGCGAGAGGAATTCCAGGGTCGTGCCACAATTCCAAGAGTCCCCCAGATGTCTCAGTCCATTCCAGAGGAACCTGTTTTCCCTGCACTGCCTTGATTTTCACGCCGAGGATCGACTGGCACCACGGTGGCACGTGGGACAGCGATGTGGGAAAGCCTCGTGGGAAAGCCTCGAGGGAAAGCCCCGTGGGAAATACCTCGAGGGAAAGACACAGATCTCTTGATCCACGCGACGGGCAGAGTGACACTGCTACTGCAGCTCGGGAGGTAAGCGTTCTTGCATGATCCCGCTGAGAAGAGGACTGACACCCCTGGGGAGACTCAAGAAGTACCCCAAGAACCATGTCAGCACGGGAGAGGAATCCTCAGGTACCGGCCTCGACTTCACACAAGGTCTTAGGCCCCACCATCGACGGGAGAGGAATCCCGAGAGGCCCCGTAGCCACTCGGATGGGAACTGGCCTTTCCTGACGCCACCAGAGCGGGTCCCTGAGGTCCCAGCGTACGTTGAGAACACCTGCCACAATTCGAGAAAATCCAGGAGGTTCTCCCCACCAGGCAAGATGAGGCCAATTTCCGCTGAGGCTCTCGAGGCTAATCACACCTAAACTCTGGAAATTCCAAAGGTTCCTTAACAACCTTGCTGAAACTCAAGAAGTTCCCCGACATACCGTCTCCACTCCAGAGGAAGCACGAGGGTCCCGCCACATCCAGAGGAGCCCCGTTTATGCCTCGGACCTCGAGATGACGGATCCTTTCCCTGCTTGGTCGGGAAAGAATTCCCGGCGTTCCCGTCCCATCTCAAGAGGAGGCGCTCTCCACAGGAAAGGCGAGCGGAACTCCAGGGTCGTACCACCATTCCAAGAGTCCCCCAGATGTCTCAGTCCATTCCAGAGGAACATGTTTTCCCTGCACTGCCTCGACTTTCAAGCCGAGGATCGACTCACACCCTGGTGGCAGGTGGGACAGCCCTGTGGGAAAGACTCTTGGGAAAGCCTTGAAGGAAAGACTTGAGTGAAAGCTACAGATCCCTTGACCACGCGTTAGGAAGCGTGACACTGCTGCTACAGCTCGGAGGAAAGCGCACGTGCATGCCACACTCGAGACGAGGACTGACTTCCCTGGGGAGACTCCAGAAGTACCCCAAGAACCATGTCAGCACTGGAGAGGAATCCTCAGGATCCGGCCTCGACTCCACACAAGGTCTTAGGCCCCGGCATCGACCCAAGAGGAATCCCGAGAGTCCCCCTGGCAACTTGCATGGGGACTGGCCTTTCCTGAGGCCACGAGACCGGGTCCCTGAGGTCCCCGTCGTAATTCGAGAGCACCTGCCGTAACTCGAGAAAATCCAGGAGGTTCTCCCCTACAGCAAAATGAGGCCTATTTCCACTGACGCATCTAGAGGCTAAGCACACCTAACCTCTGGAACTTCCAATGGTTCCTTCACACACTTGCTGCAACTCAAGAGCTTTCCCGACACACCACAAAGGAAGCACGAGGGTCCCGCCACATCCAGAGAAGCCCGATCCCCCCTCGAGGCTCCAAAGGAGAGATCTTTTAAATGCTTGCATTTCCCGAGTCGAAGACCTTGTGTTGAGTTGGGACCGGAAACTGAGGATTCCTCTCCAGTGCTGACGTGGATTTTTGGGTACTTCTGGACTCTCCCAGGGGAGTCAGTCCTCGTCTCGAGTGGGGAAATGCACGTGGGCTTTCCTCCCTAAAGGTGGCAGCAGTGTCATGCTACCCGACGGGTGGATCAAGGGATGTGTGGCTTTCCCTGTAGGATTTCCCATGAGGCTTTCCCACGAGGCTAACACACAGGGCTGTCCCACGTGCCACCGTGGTGTGAGTCGATCCTCGGCGTGACAGTCAAGGCAGTGCAGGTAAAAGAGTTTCCTTTGGAATGGACTCAGTCCTCTGGGGGACTCTTGGATTGGTGGCACGACCCTGGAGTTCCTCTCGCCTTTCCTGTGGAGAGCGCTTCCTCTTGAGATGCGACGGGAATGCCGGGAATTCTTTCCCGACCACGCAGGGAAAGGATCCCTCATCTCGAGCTACAAGGAGGAAAAGGGCCTCCTCTGGATGTGCAAGGGACGCTCGCGCTTCCTCTCGAGTGGACAAGGGTATGTCGGGGAACTTCTTGAGTTGCAGCAAGGGTGTGAAGGACCCTATGGAAGTTCCAAAGGTTAGATGTGATTAGCCTCGAGTCGCCTCAGCGGAAATGGGCCTCATCTAGCCTGGAGGGGAGAATCTACAGGATTTTCTCGAGTTGCGGTAGGTGCTCTCGATTTACGACGGGGACCACAGGGACCGTATCTGGTGGCCTCAGGAAAGGCCACTCTCCGTGCGAGTTGCTTATTGGCCTCTCGGGATTCCTCTCCCGTCGATGCCGGGGCCTAAGACCTTGTGTGGATCCGTGCCGGAACCTGAGGATTCCTCTCCAGTGCTGACATGGATCTTGGGATTCTTCTGGAGTCTCCCCAGGGTAGTCAGTCCTCGTTACGAGTGGGGGCAGGCACGTGCGGTTTCCTCCCGAGCTGTAGCAGCGGCGTCATGATTCCCTTCGCGTGGATCAAGGGATCTGAGGCTTTCCGTCGAGGCTTTCCCACGAGGCTTTCCCACGAGACTTTCCCACAGGCTGTCCAGGTGCCACCGTGATGTGAGTCGATCCTCGGCATGAAAGTTGAGGCAGTGCAGGGAAAACAGGTTTCCCTGGAATGGAGTGAGCCTCTGCGGGACTCTGGGAATGGTGGCACGACCCTGGAGTTCCTCTCGCCTTTCCTGTGGAGAGCGCCTCCTCTTGAGATGCGACGGGAACGCCGGGAATTCATCCAGAACACGCAGGGAAAGGATCCCTTCTCTCGAGCTAGGAGGCGGAAACGGGGCTCCTCTGGATGTGGGCGGGACCTCGTGCTTCCTCTCGAGTGGAGACGGGTATGTCGGGGAACTTCTTGAGTTGCAGCAAGGGTGTGAAGGACCCTTTGGAAGTTCCAGTGGTTAGGCGTGATTAGCCTTGAGATGTCTCAGCAGAAAGGGCCTCATCTCTCCTGGAAGGGAGAACCTCCTGGATTTTCTCGAGTTGCGGCAGGTGCTCTCGACTTACGACGGGGACCTCAGGGACCCGCTCTGGGGCCTCAGGAAAGGCCAGTCCCCATGCGAGTTGCGGGCCTCTCGGATTCCTCTCCGTCGATGCTGGGGCCTAAGACCTTGTGTGGAGTCGGTGCCAGAAACTGAGGAGTCCTCTCCAGTGCTGACATGGATCTTGGGATACTTCTTGGAGTCTCCCCAGGGCAGTCAGTCCTCGTTACGAGTGGGGGCATGCACGTGCAATTTCCTCCCGAGCTGTAGCAGCAGTGTCACGCTTCCCTTCGCGTGGAACAAGGGATCTGTGGCTTTCCCTCGAGGCTTTCCCACGAGGCTTTCCCATGAGGCTTTCCCACAGGGCTGTCCCACGTGCCACCTTGGTGTGAGTCGATCCTCGGCTTGAAAGTCCAGGCAGTGAAGGGAAAACAGTTTCCCTGGAATGGACCGAGACATCTGGGACTCTGGAATGGTGGCACGACCCTGGAGTTCCTCTCGCCTTTCCTGTGGAAAGCGCCTCTTCTTGAGATGCGACGGGAACGCCGGAATTCTTTCCCGACCACGCAGGGAAAGGATCCCTCCTCTCGACCTAGGAGGCGAAAACGAGGCTCCTCTGAATGTGGGAGGGACTCTCGTGCTTCCTCTCGAGTGGAGACGGGTATGTCGGGGAACTTCTTGAGTTGCAGCAAGGGTGTGAAGGACCCTTTGGAAGTTCCAGAGGTTTGGTGTGATTAGCCTCGAGACGCCTCAGCGGAAATGGGCCTCATCTCGCCTGGAGGGGAGAACCTCCTGGAATTTCTCGAGTTGCGGCAGGTGCTCTCGACTTACGACGGGGACCTCAGGGACCCGCTCTGGTGGCCTCAGGAAAGGCCACTCCCCATGCGAGTTGCTCGGGGCCTCTCGGGATTTCTCTCCCGTCGGTGCCAGGGCCTAAACCTTCTGTGGAATTGGTGCCGGGAACTTGAGGATTCCTGTTCTGTGCTGACATGGATCTTGGGCACTTCTGGAGTCTCCCCAGGGGAGTCAGTCCTCGTCTCGTGTGGGGGCATGCACGTGCGTTTCCTCCCGAGCTGTAGCAGGGGTGTCATGCTTCCCTTCGCGTAGATCAAGGGATATGTGGCTTTCCCTCGAGGCTTTCCCACGAGGTTTTCCCACGAGGCTTTCCCACAGGGCTGTCCCACGTGCCACCATGGTGTGAGTCGATAATCAGCTTGAAAGTCGAGGCAGTGCAGGGAAAACAGGTTTCCCTGGAATGGACTGAGACATCTGGGGAACTCTGGGAATGGTGGCACGACCCTGAAGTTTCCCCCCTACTACGCCTTTCCTGCCGAAGAGCGCCTTTCTTGAGATGTGACGGGAA
>NW_017195799.1:0-8767 GCF_001704415.2 Capra hircus
CACTCTCCACAGGAAAGGCGAGAGGAACTCCAGGGTCGTGCCACCATTCCCAGCGTCCCCCCAGATGTCTCACTCCATTCAGGGAAACCTGTTTTCCCTGCACTGCCTCGACTTTGAAACCGAGGATCCACTCACACGGGTGGCACGTGGGACTGCCTGTGGGAAAGCCTCGTGGGAAAGCCTCGTGGGAAAGATTCGAGGGAATGCCACAGATCCCTTGATCCACGAGAAGGGTAGCGTGTGACACTGCTGCTACAGCTAGGGAGGAAAGCGCACGTGCATGCCCCCACTCGAGACGAGGACTGACTCCCCTGGGGAGACTCCAGAAATACCCCAAGATGCATGTCAGCACTGGAGAGGAAACCTCAGGTTCAGGCACCGACTTCACACAAGATCTTAGGCCCAGGCATCTAAGGGAGAGGAGTCCCGAGAGGCCCCCGAGCAACTCGCATGGGGACTGGCCCTTCCTGAGGCCACCAGAGCGGGTCCCTGAGGTCCCGTAGTAAGTTGAGAGCACCTGCCGCAACTCGAGAAAATCGAGGAGGTTCTCCCCTCCAGGCGAGATGAAGACCATTTCCGATGAGGCTTCTCGAGGCTAATCACACCTAACCTCTGGAACTTCCAAAGGGTCCTTCACACCCTTGCTGCAACTCAAGAAGTTCCCCGACTTACCCGGCTCCACTCGAAAGGAAGCACGAGAGTCCCGCCCACATCCAGAGGAGACCCGTTTCTGCTCCTAGCTCGAGAGGAGGGATCCTTTCCCTGCGTGGTCGGGAAAGAATTCCCGGCGTTCCGTCGCATCTCAAGAGGAGGCGCTCTCCACAGGAAAGGCGAGAGGAACTCCAGGGTCGTGCCACCATTCCCAGAGTCCCCAAATGCTCAGTCCATAACAGGTAAACCAGTTTCCCAGCACTGCCTCGACTTTCAAGCCAAGGACGACTCACAACACGGTGGCACGTGGGACAGCCCAGTGGGTAAACGTCGTGGGAAAGCCTCGTGGCAAAGCCTCGTGGGAAAGCCTCCACGGAAAGCCACAGATTCCTGGATCCACGCGAAGGGAAGCGTGACACTGCTGCTACAGCTCGGGAGGAAATTGCACGTGCATGCATCCACTAGAAACGAGGACTGACTCACCTGGGAGACTCCAGAAGTACCCCAAGGTCCATGTAAGCACTGGAGAGGTTTTCTCAGGTTTCGGCACCGACTCCACACAAGGTATAAGGCGCCGGCATCGACGGGCGAGGAATCCCGAGAGGCCCCCGAGCAACTCGCATGGTGACTGGCCTTTCCTGAGGCCACCAGAGCGAGTCCCTGAGGACCCCGTCTTAAGTCCACAGTACCTGCCGCAACTCGAGAAAATTCAGGAGGTTCTCCCCTTCAGGCGACATGAGGCCCATTTGTGCTGAGGCGTCTCGAGACTAATCACACCTAACCTCTGGAACTTCCATAGGGTCTTTCACACCCTTGCTGCAACTCAAGAAGTTCCTCGACATACCCGTTTCCCCTCGAGAGGAAGCACGAGAGTCCCGCCCACATCCAGAGGAGCCCCGTTTTCTGCCTCATAGTTCCAGAGGAGGGATCCTTTCCCTAGGTGGTCGGGTAAGTATTCCTGGCGTTCCCGTCGCATCTCAAGAGGAGGCGCTCTCCACAGGAAAGGCGAGAGAAACTCCAGGGTCGTGCCACCATTCCCAGAGTCCCCCAGATGCTCAGTCCAAGCCAGGGAAACCAGTTTTCCCTGCAGTGCCTCGACTTTCAAGCTGAGGATCGACTCATACAACGGTGGCACGTGAGACAGCCCTGTGGGAAAGCCTCGTGGGAAAGCCTCATGGGAAAGCCTCGAGGTAAACCCCTGAACCCTTGATCCACAAGAAGGGAAGCGTGACACTCCTGCTACAGCTCGGGAGCGCACGAGCATGCCCCCACTCGATACGAGGACTGACTCCCCTGGGAGACTCCAGAAGTACCCCAAGATCCATGTCAGCACTGGAGAGGAATACTCAGGTTCCAGCACCGACTCCACACAAGATCTTCGGCCCCGGCATCGAGGGGAGAGGAATCCCGAGAGGCCCCCGAGCAACTCCCATGGGGACTGGCCTTTCATGAGGCCACCAGCGCGGGTCCCTCAGGTCCCCTTCGTAAGTCGAGAGCACCTGCCGCAACTTGAGAAAATTCAGGAGGTTCTCGCCTCCAGGCGAGATGAGCCCCATTTCCGATGAGGCGTCTCGAGGCTAATCACACCTAAGCTCTGGAACTTCCAAAGGGTCCTTCACACCCTTCCTGCAACTCAAGAAGTTCCCCAACATACCCGTCTCCACTCGAGAGGAAGCACGAGAGTCCCGCCCACATACAGAGAAGCCCGGTTTCCGCCTCCTAGCTCGAGAGGTGGGATCCTTTTGCTTCGTGGTCGGGAAAGAATTCCCGGCGTTCCCGTCGCATTTCAAGAGGAGGCGCTCTCCACAGGAAAGGCGAGAGTAACTCCAGGGTCATGCTACCATTCCCAGAGTCCCCCAGATGTCTCAGTCCATTCCAGGGAAACCTGTTTTCCCTGTACTGCCTCGACTTTCAAGCCGAGGATCGACTCACACCACGGTGGCACGTGGGACAGCCCTGTGGGAAAGCCTCGTGGGAAAGCCTCGAGGGAAAGCGGCAGATCCCTTGATCCACGCGAAGGGAAGCGTGACACTGCTGCTACAGCTTGGGAGGAATGCGCACGTGCATGCCCCCACTTGAGACGAGGACTGACTCCCCTTGGGAGACTCCAGAAGTAGCACAAGATCAATGTCAGCACTGGAGAGGAATCCTCACGTTTCAGCACCGACTCCAAGCAAGGTCTTAGGCGCTGGCATCTACGGGAGAGGAATCCCGAGAGGCACTTGAGCAACTCGCATGGGGTCGGCCTTTCCTGAGGCCGCCAGAGAGGGTCCCTGAGGTCCCCGTCGTAACTTGAGAGCACCTGCCACAACTCGAGAAAATCCAGGAAGTTCTCCCCTCCAGGCGAGATGAGGCCCGTTTCCGTTGAAGCGTCTCGAGGCTAATCACATCTAACCTCTGGAACTTCGAAGGGTCCTTCACACCCTTGCTGCAACTCAAGAAGTTCCCCGACATACCCGTCTCCACTCGAGAGGAAGCACGAGAGTCCCGCCCACATCCAGAGGAGCCCCGTTTCCCCCTCCTAGCTTGAGTGGAGGGATCCTTTCCCTGCGTGGTGGGGAAAGAATTCCCTGCATTACCGTCGCATCTCAAGAAGAGGCGATCTCCACAGGAAAGGCGAGAGGAACTCCAGGGTCGTGCCACCATTCCCAGAGTCCCCCAGATGTCTCAGTCCATTCCAGGGAAATCTGTTTTCCCTCCACTGCCTCGACTTTCAAGCCGAGGATCGACTCACACCACGGTGGCACGTTGGATAGTCCTGTGGGAAAGCCTCGTGGGAAAGCCTCGAGGGAAAGCCACAGGTCCCTTGATCCACGCGAGGGGAAGCGTGACACTGCAGCTACAGCTCGGAAAGAAAGGGCACGTGCATGCCTCACTCGAGACGAGGACTGACTCCCCTGGGGAGACTCCAGAAGTACCCCAAGATCCATTCCAGCCCTGGAGAGGAATACTCAGGTTCCGGCACCGTCTCCACACAAGGTCTTAGGCCCCAGCATCTACGGAGAGGAATCCCGAAAGGCCCCCGAGCAACTCGCATGGGGACTGGCCTTTCCTGAGGCCACCAGAGCGGGTTCTGACGTCCCTGTCGTAAGACGAGAGCACCTGCCGCAACTCGAGAAAATCCAGGAGGTTCGCCCCTCCAGGCGAGATGAGGCCCATTTCTGCTGAGGCGTCTGGAGGCTAATCACATCTAAACTCTGGAACTTCCAAAGGGTCCTTCACACCCTTGCTGCAACTCAAGAAGTTCCCCGACATACCCGTCTCCACTCGAGAGGAAGCACGAGAGTCCCGCACCATCCAGAGGAGCCCCGTTTCCGCCTCCTAGCTCGAGAGGAGGGATCCTTTCCCGGCGTGTTCGGGAAAGAATTCCCGGCATTCCCGTCGCAAGTCAAGAGGAGGCGCTCTCCACAGGAAAGGCGAGAGGAACTCCAGGGTCGTGCCACATTCGCAGAGTCCCCCAGATTTCTCAGTCCATTCCAGGGTAACCTGTTTTCCCTGGACTGCCTCGATTTTCAAGCCGAGGATCGACTCACACCACGGTGGCACGTGGGACAGTCCTGTGGGAAAGCCTCCTGGGAAAGCCTCGTGGGAAAGCCTCGAGGGAAAGCCCCTGATGCCTTGATCCACGCGAAGGGAAGCGTGACACTGCTGCTACAGCTCGGAAGGAAAGAGCACGTGCATGCCCCCACTCGAGACGAGGACTGACTCTCCTGGGGAGACTCCAGAAGTACCCCAAGATCCATGTCAGCACTGGAGAGGAATCCACAGGTTTCGGCACCGACTCCACTCAAGGACTTAGGCCCCGGCATCGAGGGGAGAGGAATCCCGAGAGGCCCACGAGCAACTCGCATGGTGACTGGCCTTTCCTGAGGCCACCAGAGCGGGTCCCTGAGGTCCCCGTCGTAAGTGGAGAGCACCTGCCGCAACTCGAGAAAATCCAGGAGGTTCTCCCCTCCAGGCGAGATGAGGACCATTTCCGCTGAGGCTTCTCGAGGCTAATCACACCTAACCTCTGGAACTTCCAAAGGGTCCTTCACACCCTTGCTGCAACTCAAGAAGTTCCCCGACTTACCCGGCTCCACTGGAAAGGAAGCACGAGAGTCCCGCCCACATCCAGAGGAGACCCGTTTTTGCCTCCTAGCTCGAGAGGAGGGATCCTTTCCCTGCGTGGTCGGGAAAGAATTTCCGGCGTTCCGTCGCATCTCAAGAGGAGGCGCTCTCCACAGGAAAGGCGAGAGGAACTCCAGGGTCGTGCCACCATTCCCAGAGTCCCCCAAATGCCCAGTCCATAACAGGGAAACCAGTTTCCCAGCACTGCCTCGACTTTCAAGCCAAGGACGACTCACAACACGGTGGCACGTGGGACATCCCAGTGGGTAAACGTCGTGGGAAAGCCTCGTGGCAAAGCCTCGTGAGAAAGCCTCCACGGAAAGCCACAGATTCCTGGATCCACGCGAAGGGAAGCGTGACACTGATGCTACAGCTCTGGAGGAAATTGCACGTGCATGCATCCACTAGAAACGAGGACTGACTCACCTGGGAGACTCCAGAAGTACCCCAAGGTCCATGTAAGCACTGGAGAGGTTTTCTCAGGTTCCGGCACCGACTCCACACAAGGTATAAGGCGCCAGCATCGACGGGAGAGGAATCCCGAGAGGCCCCCGAGCAACTCGCATGGTGACTGGCCTTTCCTGAGGCCACCAGAGCGGGTCCCTGAGGACCCCGTCTTAAGTCCACAGTACCTGCCGCAACTCGAGAAAATTCAGGAGGTTCTCCCCTTCAGGCGACATGAGGCCCATTTGTGCTGAGGCGTCTCGAGACTAATCACACCTAACCTCTGGAACTTCCAAAGCGTCTTTCACACCCTTGCTGCAACTCAAGAAGTTCCTCGACATACCCGTTTCCCCTCGAGAGGAAGCACGAGAGTCCCGCCCACATCCAGAGGAGCCCCCGTTTCCGCCTCATAGTTCCAGAGGAGGGATCCTTTCCATACGTGGTCGGGTAAGTATTCCTGGCGTTCCCGTCGCATCTCAAGAGGAGGCGCTCTCCACAGGAAAGGCGAGAGAAACTCCAGGGTCGTGCCACCATTCCCAGAGTCCCCCAGATGCTCAGTCCAAGCCAGGGAAACCAGTTTTCCCTGCACTGCCTCGACTTTCAAGCCGAGGATCGACTCATAAAACGGTGGCACGTGAGACAGCCCTGTGGGAAAGCCTCGTGGGAAAGCCTCATGGGAAAGCCTCGAGGTAAACCCCTGAACCCTTGATCCACAAGAAGGGAAGCGTGACACTCCTGCTACAGCTCGGGAGCGCACGAGCATGCCCCCACTCGAGACGAGGACTGACTCCCCTGGGAGACTCCAGAAGTACCCCAAGATCCATGTCAGCACTGGAGAGGAATCCTCAGGTTCCAGCACCGACTCCACACAAGATCTTAGGCCCCGGCATCGAGGGAAGAGGAATCCCGAGAGGCCCCCGAGCAACTCCCATGGGGACTGGCCTTTCATGAGGCCACCAGCGCGGGTCCATCAGGTCCCCTTCGTAAGTCGAGAGCACCTGCCGCAACTTGAGAAAATTCAGGAGGTTCTCCCCTCCAGGTGAGATGAGGCCCATTTCCGCTGAGGCGTCTCGAGGCTAATCACACCTAAGCTCTGGAACTTCCAAAGGGTCCTTCACACCCTCGCTGCAACTCAAGAAGTTCCCCAACATACCCGTCTCCACTCGAGAGTAAGCACGAGAGTCCCGCCCACATCCAGAGGAGCCCCGTTTCCGCCTCCTAGCTCCAGAGGTGGGATCCTTTCGCTGCGTGGTCGGGAAAGAATTCCCGGCGTTCCCGTCGCATCTCAAGAGGAGGCGCTCTACACAGGAAAGGCGAGAGTAACTCCAGGGTCATGCTACCATTCCCAGAGTCCCCCAGATGTCTCAGTCCATTCCAGGGAAACCTGTTTTCCCTGCACTGCCTCGACTTTCAAGCCGAGGATCGACTCACATCACTGTGGCACGTGGGACAGCCCTGTGGGAAAGCCTCATGGGAAAGCCTCGAGGGAAAGCTGCAGATCCCTTGATCCACGCGAAGGGAAGCGTGACACTGCTGCTACTGCTCGGGAGGAAAGCGCTCGTGCATGCCCCCAATCGAGACGAGGACTGACTCCCCTGGGGAGACTCCAGAAGTACCCCAAGATCCATGTGGGCACTGGAGAGGAATCCTCAGGTTCCGGAACTGACTCCTCACAAGGTCTTACGCCCCGGCATTGAGGGGAGAGGAATCCCGAGAGGCCCCCGAGCAACTCGCATGGGGACTGGCCTTTCCTGAGGCCACCAGAGTGGGTCCCTGAGGTCCCCGTCGTAAGTCGAGAGCAGCTGCCGCAACTCGAAAAAATCCAGGAGGTTCTCCCCTCCAGGCGAGATGAGGCCCATTTCCGCTGAGGCGTCTTGAGGCTAAACACATCTAACATCTGGAACTTCCAAGGGGTCCTTCACACCCTTGCTGCAACTCAAGAAGTTCTCTGACATACACGTCTCCACTCGAGAGGAAGCACGAGAGTCCCGCCCACATCCAGAGGAGCCCCGTTTCCGCCTCCTAGCTCGAGAGGAGGGATCCTTTTCCTGCGTGGTGGGGAAAGAATTCCCCGCGTTCCCGTCGCATCTCAAGTGGAGGCGCTTGCCAGGGTCCAGCCCCGGTGGATCTAGGGAATTCGAAGGTGGATGGCGTTGGTGTGGAAAGACTTGTTTGTTTATTAATGTAAGATTAGGTTAAGAAACTATAGTGTAATAAGAAGATTAAGTGGAGGGAAGAGGGCTGAATAGCTTGGTTTTCACGGAAGGCCATTAAAATTCCAGACAAGGAATTTGCACCATCTACGTTGGCCACCGGCGCCCGCTTGAAATATCTAAGGGTGCCTCGCCTTAAGCTCCCTTTCGTGCGGGTCTTAGCAGCCGGGGCAAGTAAGTAGACCTGGCGAGCCTCCGCGCCCCAGATGGAGATTCAGCCTGAAGTTAAAGTAAAGAGCAGAGAGAGGGAAGGGGAGAGAAGAAGAGAGAGAGAGAGACATGGGGGGATCCAGAGTCCCAAGAAACTAGGCCGAGAGACTAGTTCGAGAAACTGGTCCAATCCTTTTATTGTTCAGAAGGCCTTTTTACTTTTGATAAAACATGGAGATCAATGGTAACACAGAATTATGTAGCGTTTGCAGCGCAGACCATGCCTTTGGGTTGGAAAGGTCAGAGGGCAGCTGCAGGGGAAAACAGTTTCCCTGAATGGACTGAGACACTGGGGACTCTGGAAGGTGCAAACGACCCTGAGTTCCTCTCGCCTTTTCCTTGGTGGAGGAGGGCCTGCCGGAAGCCTTTTGGTGAGAATCCCGCCCGTGGACAAGGTAATGGGGAGGAAGGGAAGCTGACATACGCAAGCGTGCTCAGACTCAGCGCGCCCCTCTGAAATTTCCTCAGCATGTTACGGCCCAACAAAAAATCTTGCCGGCTTTTGTTAGCTCTGCTTTTCACTCTTCTGACAGTTTTCTGGAAAAATGTCAAATTCAGGAGGCTTTAGTCTACTGCATTTCGAAATTGAGTGCTTTTCAATCCAAATAAAACCTCCGATGGCTCTCTCAGCCTAGCCTGCAGGACATGCAAGTGCTGTTTGTTGAGGCCTCCTGACCGCAGGTAGGCACCAGGAAGCTTAAAGCCATCCTAGAATGTTAGGGCTTCCGAGGAGGTCAAAATCTTTAGAACTAGGAGTCTGCATTATAAGTTTCATTTGTTTGAGTCAATGTTGCTGCCAAATTTTTCATTATCTTTATTTTTTAGATATAGTTCAGTATATAGAGAAAAACAAGTAGTAAGACCTAGTATTAAACATTAGAGTCTCGATGTAAGTACTTCTTTGGTTAGTATCCCACTGCACCTTTGTTCATATCGCACTGCCACCTTTGTCTATTAGAGGATTGTAACTTTAATGCTTTAAGGAGATGCAGATTAAAAAAACACTTTCTGGGAAACAAAATAACATTTTATTAAGGAAGAGAGCTAAAAAGTGTTAACAAAGCCTCTTGGCCAGAAGATAATGTAAATTCACCAGAGACCTTTGTAGTAACAAATGATGTATAGAAGAGTCTTGCGCT
>NW_017195800.1:0-8767 GCF_001704415.2 Capra hircus
AGGCGAGCCTTGCGCAGACTTGCCTTGCTTTAAGGCTCCCTCCCCAGGAAGGAGCAGGCTGTGTGAGGCTCGGAAACGCCACTGGCGCCTTCCTGGCTTCAGCTCTACCCCTGCCTTGCCTTTGCACTTAGGTCCCAAGCGTCCTTGAGGAGGGCTTAGGGGCTGGTGGGTTGCACACTGCCAAGGGCTCCAGCAGTGAAAGCTCTGTCAGAGGAAGCGAAGGGCAACAGCAGGGCTCCTTCAGCGGTTCCTTGGCCGCCCAGACAAAGCTCCGCACGGAGAGCACCAGGTTCCAGGGCCCCTGGCTGGGTTTTGCATCCCCACACTCCCAGAGGCTGACTCCCGTGGGTGCCTAGAAAGTGTGTGAGAGACGTAGGTTCCCTAGCACTCTCCTCCCCAGCAGAGACATGTGCAGGTGGTTGGGGCCTTATCCTGCGTGTCTGGGTTCCCGCCCACAGCCTCAACTCAGGGGAAGCAGCCCCTGAGGCAAGACCTGCTGGAGGAGCCCTGCGCGCCCGCCTGATAGGCGAGAGCACAGCCAGCAGTGTAGCGAGCCTCCTCGGGAGAAGAGGAGGCAGCCGAGCCCAGTCAAGAGGAAAGCCCTGCTTGCACGGAGCTAAGTGGCCTCCAGTACGGCAGAGCTCTAGCTCTGCTCAGAGCCCCGATCTGGCAGAGTTTCTGGCGCGAGGCTGCTCGCCGGGGGCTCGCCTTGCCCAGACTTGCCTTGCTTTTAGGCTCCCTCCCCAGGAAGGAGCTGTCTGAGCGAGCCTGGGAGACGCCACTGGTGCCTTCCTTGCCTCAGCTCCAATCCTGCCTTGCCTTTGCACATAGGTGCCAGGCGTCGTTGGGGAGGGCTTAGGGGGTGGTGGGTTGCACACTGCCAAGGGCTTCAGCAGTGAGAGCTCTGTCAGAGGGAAGGGAAGGGCAACTGCAGGGCTCCTCCAGCGGTTTCTAGGCCGCCTAGAATCAGCGCCGCACCGAGAGCACCAGGCTCCCAGGGCCCCTGGCTGGGGTTTTCAGCCCGCACACACGGAGGCTGATTCCTTGGGTGCCCAGAAAGTGTATGACAGACGTAGGTTCCCTAGCACTCTCCTCCCCAGCAGAGACATGTGCAGGTGTTGGGGCCTGATCCTGCGTGTCTGGGTTCCTGCCCACAGCCCCAACTCAGGGGAAGCAGCCCCTGAGGCAAGACCTGCTGGAGGAGCCCTGCGCCCCGCCTGATAGGCGAGTGCACAGCCAGCAGGGAAGCGAGCCTCCTCGGGGGAAGAGGAGGCAGCCCAGCCCCGTCAAGTTGAAAGCCCTGCTTGCACGGAGCTAAGTGCGCCTCCAGTACGGCAGAGCTCTAGCTCTGCTCAGAGCCCCGATCTGGCAGAGTTCCTGGCGCGAGGCTGCTCTGCCGGGGGCTAGCCTTGCCCAGACTTGCCTTGCTTTTAGGCTGCCTCTCCAGGAAGGAGCAGGCAGCAGGAGCCTGGGAGTCGCCACTGGCGCCTTTCTTGCCTCAGCTCCAATCCTGCCTTGCCTTTGCACTTAGGTCCCAGTCCTCCTTAAGGAGAGCTTAGGGGCTGGTGGGTTGCACACTGCCAAGGGCTCCAGCAGTGAGAATTCTGTCAGAGGGAAGGGAAGGGCAACTGCAGGGCTCCTCCAGCGGTTGCTTGGCCGCCCAGATTCAGCGCCACACGGAGAGCACCAGGCTCCCAGGGCCCCTGGCTGGGGTTTTCAGCCCCGCACACACGGAGGCTGATTCCTTGGGTGCCCAGAAAGTGTATGACAGACGTAGGTTCCCTAGCACTCTCCTCCCCAGCAGAGACATGTGCAGGTGTTTGGGGCCTGATCCTGCGTGTCTGGGTTCCTGCCCACAGCCCCAACTCAGGGGAAGCAGCCCCTGAGGCAAGACCTGCTGGAGGAGCCCTGCGCCCCGCCTGATAGGCGAGTGCACAGCCAGCAGGGAAGCGAGCCTCCTCGGGGGAAGAGGAGGCAGCAAGTCCCCGTCAAGCTGAAATCCCTGCTTACACGAAGCTAAGTGCGACTCCAGTACGGCAGATCTCTAGCTCTGTTCAGAGGCCCGATCTGGCAGAGTTCCTGGCACCAAGATGCTCTGCCATAGGCGAGCCTTGCGCAGACTTGCCTTGCTTTAAGGCTCCCTCCCCAGGAAGGAGCAGGCTGTGTGAGGCTCGGAAACGCCACTGGCGCCTTCCTGGCTTCAGCTCTACCCCTGCCTTGCCTTTGCACTTAGGTCCCAAGCGTCCTTGAGGAGGGCTTAGGGGCTGGTGGGTTGCACACTGCCAAGGGCTCCAGCAGTGAAAGCTCTGTCAGAGGGAAGCGAAGGGCAACAGCAGGGCTCCTTCAGCGGTTCCTTGGCCGCCCAGACAAAGCTCCGCACGGAGAGCACCAGGTTCCAAGGGCCCCTGGCTGGGTTTTGCATCCCCACACCCAGAGGCTGACTCCGTGGGTGCCTAGAAAGTGTGTGAGAGACGTAGGTTCCCTAGCACTCTCCTCCCCAGCAGAGACATGTGCAGGTGGTTGGGGCCTGATCCTGCGTGTCTGGGTTCCCGCCCACAGCCCAACTCAGGGGAAGCAGCCCCTGAGGCAAGACCTGCTGGAGGAGCCCTGCGCCCCGCCTGATAGGCGAGAGCACAGCCAGCAGTGTAGCGAGCCTCCTCGGGGAAGAGGAGGCAGCCGAGCCCAGTCAAGAGAAAGCCCTGCTTGCACGGAGCTAAGTGCGCCTCCAGTACGGCAGAGCTCTAGCTCTGCTCAGAGCCCCGATCTGGCAGAGTTTCCTGGCGCGAGGCTGCTCTGCCGGGGCTCGCCTTGCCCAGACTTGCCTTGCTTTTAGGCTCCCTCCCCAGGAAGGAGCTGCTGGGAGCCTGGGAGACGCCACTGGCGCCTTTCTTGCCTCAGCTCCAATCCTGCCTTGCCTTTGCACTTAGGTCCCAGCTCCTTAAGGAGGGCTTAGGGGCTGGTGGGTTGCACACTGCCAAGGGCTCCAGCAGTGAGAATCTGTCAGAGGGAAGGGAAGGGCAACTGCAGGGCTCCTCCAGCGGTTGCTTGGCCGCCCAGATTCAGCGCCACACGGAGAGCACCAGGCTCCCAGGGCCCCTGGCTGGGGTTTTCAGCCCCGCACACACGGAGGCTGATTCCTTGGGTGCCCAGAAAGTGTATGACAGACGTAGGTTCCCTAGCACTCTCCTCCCCAGCAGAGACATGTGCAGGTGTTTGGGGCCTGATCCTGCGTGTCTGGGTTCCTGCCCACAGCCCCAACTCAGGGGAAGCAGCCCCTGAGGCAAGACCTGCTGGAGGAGCCCTGCGCCCCCGCCTGATAGGCGAGTGCACAGCCAGCAGGGAAGCGAGCCTCCTCGGGGGAAGAGGAGGCAGCAAGTCCCCGTCAAGCTGAAATCCCTGCTTACACGAAGCTAAGTGCGACTCCAGTACGGCAGATCTCTAGCTCTGTTCAGAGGCCCGATCTGGCAGAGTTCCTGGCACCAAGATGCTCTGCCATAGGCGAGCCTTGCGCAGACTTGCCTTGCTTTAAGGCTCCCTCCCCAGGAAGGAGCAGGCTGTGTGAGGCTCGGAAACGCCACTGGCGCCTTCCTGGCTTCAGCTCTACCCCTGCCTTGCCTTTGCACTTAGGTCCCAAGCGTCCTTGAGGAGGGCTTAGGGGCTGGTGGGTTGCACACTGCCAAGGGCTCCAGCAGTGAAAGCTCTGTCAGAGGGAAGCGAAGGGCAACAGCAGGGCTCCTTCAGCGGTTCCTTGGCCGCCCAGACAAAGCTCCGCACGGAGAGCACCAGGTTCCAAGGGCCCCTGGCTGGGTTTTGCATCCCCACACTCCCAGAGGCTGACTCCGTGGGTGCCTAGAAAGTGTGTGAGAGACGTAGGTTCCCTAGCACTCTCCTCCCCAGCAGAGACATGTGCAGGTGGTTGGGGCCTTATCCTGCGTGTCTGGGTTCCCGCCCACAGCCTCAACTCAGGGGAAGCAGCCCCTGAGGCAAGACCTGCTGGAGGAGCCCTGCGCGCCCGCCTGATAGGCGAGAGCACAGCCAGCAGTGTAGCGAGCCTCCTCGGGAGAAGAGGAGGCAGCCGAGCCCAGTCAAGAGGAAAGCCCTGCTTGCACGGAGCTAAGTGGCCTCCAGTACGGCAGAGCTCTAGCTCTGCTCAGAGCCCCGATCTGGCAGAGTTTCTGGCGCGAGGCTGCTCGGCCGGGGGCTCGCCTTGCCCAGACTTGCCTTGCTTTTAGGCTCCCTCCCCAGGAAGGAGCTGTCTGAGCGAGCCTGGGAGACGCCACTGGTGCCTTCCTTGCCTCAGCTCCAATCCTGCCTTGCCTTTGCACATAGGTGCCAGGCGTGTTGGGGAGGGCTTAGGGGGTGGTGGGTTGCACACTGCCAAGGGCTTCAGCAGTGAGAGCTCTGTCAGAGGGAAGGGAAGGGCAACTGCAGGGCTCCTCCAGCGGTTTCTAGGCCGCCTAGAATCAGCGCCGCACCGAGAGCACCAGGCTCCCAGGGCCCCTGGCTGGGGTTTTCAGCCCCGCACACACGGAGGCTGATTCCTTGGGTGCCCAGAAAGTGTATGACAGACGTAGGTTCCCTAGCACTCTCCTCCCCAGCAGAGACATGTGCAGGTGGTTGGGGCCTGATCCTGCGTGTCTGGGTTCCTGCCCACAGCCCCAACTCAGGGGAAGCAGCCCCTGAGGCAAGACCTGCTGGAGGAGCCCTGCGCCCCGCCTGATAGGCGAGTGCACAGCCAGCAGGGAAGCGAGCCTCCTCGGGGAAGAGGAGGCAGCCCAGCCCCGTCAAGTTGAAAGCCCTGCTTGCACGGAGCTAAGTGCGCCTCCAGTACGGCAGAGCTCTAGCTCTGCTCAGAGCCCCGATCTGGCAGAGTTCCTGGCGCGAGGCTGCTCTGCCGGGGGCTAGCCTTGCCCAGACTTGCCTTGCTTTTAGGCTGCCTCTCCAGGAAGGAGCAGGCAGCAGGAGCCTGGGAGTCGCCACTGGCGCCTTTCTTGCCTCAGCTCCAATCCTGCCTTGCCTTTGCACTTAGGTCCCAGTCCTCCTTAAGGAGAGCTTAGGGGCTGGTGGGTTGCACACTGCCAAGGGCTCCAGCAGTGAGAATTCTGTCAGAGGGAAGGGAAGGGCAACTGCAGGGCTCCTCCAGCGGTTGCTTGGCCGCCCAGATTCAGCGCCACACGGAGAGCACCAGGCTCCCAGGGCCCCTGGCTGGGGTTTTCAGCCCCGCACACACGGAGGCTGATTCCTTGGGTGCCCAGAAAGTGTATGACAGACGTAGGTTCCCTAGCACTCTCCTCCCCAGCAGAGACATGTGCAGGTGTTTGGGGCCTGATCCTGCGTGTCTGGGTTCCTGCCCACAGCCCCAACTCAGGGGAAGCAGCCCCTGAGGCAAGACCTGCTGGAGGAGCCCTGCGCCCCCGCCTGATAGGCGAGTGCACAGCCAGCAGGGAAGCGAGCCTCCTCGGGGGAAGAGGAGGCAGCAAGTCCCCGTCAAGCTGAAATCCCTGCTTACACGAAGCTAAGTGCGACTCCAGTACGGCAGATCTCTAGCTCTGTTCAGAGGCCCGATCTGGCAGAGTTCCTGGCACCAAGATGCTCTGCCATAGGCGAGCCTTGCGCAGACTTGCCTTGCTTTAAGGCTCCCTCCCCAGGAAGGAGCAGGCTGTGTGAGGCTCGGAAACGCCACTGGCGCCTTCCTGGCTTCAGCTCTACCCCTGCCTTGCCTTTGCACTTAGGTCCCAAGCGTCCTTGAGGAGGGCTTAGGGGCTGGTGGGTTGCACACTGCCAAGGGCTCCAGCAGTGAAAGCTCTGTCAGAGGGAAGCGAAGGGCAACAGCAGGGCTCCTTCAGCGGTTCCTTGGCCGCCCAGACAAAGCTCCGCACGGAGAGCACCAGGTTCCAAGGGCCCCTGGCTGGGTTTTGCATCCCCACACTCCCAGAGGCTGACTCCGTGGGTGCCTAGAAAGTGTGTGAGAGACGTAGGTTCCCTAGCACTCTCCTCCCCAGCAGAGACATGTGCAGGTGGTTGGGGCCTTATCCTGCGTGTCTGGGTTCCCGCCCACAGCCTCAACTCAGGGGAAGCAGCCCCTGAGGCAAGACCTGCTGGAGGAGCCCTGCGCGCCCGCCTGATAGGCGAGAGCACAGCCAGCAGTGTAGCGAGCCTCCTCGGGAGAAGAGGAGGCAGCCGAGCCCAGTCAAGAGGAAAGCCCTGCTTGCACGGAGCTAAGTGGGCCTCCAGTACGGCAGAGCTCTAGCTCTGCTCAGAGCCCCGATCTGGCAGAGTTTCTGGCGCGAGGCTGCTCGGCCGGGGGCTCGCCTTGCCCAGACTTGCCTTGCTTTTAGGCTCCCTCCCCAGGAAGGAGCTGTCTGAGCGAGCCTGGGAGACGCCACTGGTGCCTTCCTTGCCTCAGCTCCAATCCTGCCTTGCCTTTGCACATAGGTGCCAGGCGTCGTTGGGGAGGGCTTAGGGGTGGTGGGTTGCACACTGCCAAGGGCTTCAGCAGTGAGAGCTCTGTCAGAGGGAAGGGAAGGGCAACTGCAGGGCTCCTCCAGCGGTTTCTAGGCCGCCTAGAATCAGCGCCGCACCGAGAGCACCAGGCTCCCAGGGCCCCTGGCTGGGGTTTTCAGCCCCGCACACACGGAGGCTGATTCCTTGGGTGCCCAGAAAGTGTATGACAGACGTAGGTTCCCTAGCACTCTCCTCCCCAGCAGAGACATGTGCAGGTGTTGGGGCCTGATCCTGCGTGTCTGGGTTCCTGCCCACAGCCCCAACTCAGGGGAAGCAGCCCCTGAGGCAAGACCTGCTGGAGGAGCCCTGCGCCCCCGCCTGATAGGCGAGTGCACAGCCAGCAGGGAAGCGAGCCTCCTCGGGGAAGAGGAGGCAGCCCAGCCCCGTCAAGTTGAAAGCCCTGCTTGCACGGAGCTAAGTGCGCCTCCAGTACGGCAGAGCTCTAGCTCTGCTCAGAGCCCCGATCTGGCAGAGTTCCTGGCGCGAGGCTGCTCTGCCGGGGGCTAGCCTTGCCCAGACTTGCCTTGCTTTTAGGCTGCCTCTCCAGGAAGGAGCAGGCAGCAGGAGCCTGGGAGTCGCCACTGGCGCCTTTCTTGCCTCAGCTCCAATCCTGCCTTGCCTTTGCACTTAGGTCCCAGTCCTCCTTAAGGAGAGCTTAGGGGCTGGTGGGTTGCACACTGCCAAGGGCTCCAGCAGTGAGAATTCTGTCAGAGGGAAGGGAAGGGCAACTGCAGGGCTCCTCCAGCGGTTGCTTGGCCGCCCAGATTCAGCGCCACACGGAGAGCACCAGGCTCCCAGGGCCCCTGGCTGGGGTTTTCAGCCCCGCACACACGGAGGCTGATTCCTTGGGTGCCCAGAAAGTGTATGACAGACGTAGGTTCCCTAGCACTCTCCTCCCCAGCAGAGACATGTGCAGGTGTTTGGGGCCTGATCCTGCGTGTCTGGGTTCCTGCCACAGCCCCAACTCAGGGAAGCAGCCCCTGAGGCAAGACCTGCTGGAGGAGCCCTGCCCCCCGCCTGATAGGCGAGTGCACAGCCAGCAGGGAAGCGAGCCTCCTCGGGGGGAAGAGGAGGCAGCAAGTCCCCGTCAAGCTGAAATCCCTGCTTACACGAAGCTAAGTGCGACTCCAGTACGGCAGATCTCTAGCTCTGTTCAGAGGCCCGATCTGGCAGAGTTCCTGGCACCAAGATGCTCTGCCATAGGCGAGCCTTGCGCAGACTTGCCTTGCTTTAAGGCTCCCTCCCCAGGAAGGAGCAGGCTGTGTGAGGCTCGGAAACGCCACTGGCGCCTTCCTGGCTTCAGCTCTACCCCTGCCTTGCCTTTGCACTTAGGTCCAAGCGTCCTTGAGGAGGGCTTAGGGGCTGGTGGGTTGCACACTGCCAAGGGCTCCAGCAGTGAAAGCTCTGTCAGAGGAAGCGAAGGGCAACAGCAGGGCTCCTTCAGCGGTTCCTTGGCCGCCCAGACAAAGCTCCGCACGGAGAGCACCAGGTTCCAAGGGCCCCTGGCTGGGTTTTGCATCCCCACACTCCAGAGGCTGACTCCGTGGGTGCCTAGAAAGTGTGTGAGAGACGTAGGTTCCCTAGCACTCTCCTCCCAGCAGAGACATGTGCAGGTGGTTGGCCTTATCCTGCGTGTCTGGGTTCCGCCCACAGCCTCAACTCAGGGGAAGCAGCCCCTGAGGCAAGACCTGCTGGAGGAGCCTGCTGCGCCCGCCTGATAGGCGAGAGCACAGCCAGCAGTGTAGCGAGCCTCCTCGGAGAAGAGGAGGCAGCCGAGCCCAGTCAAGAGGAAAGCCCTGCTTGCACGGAGCTAAGTGCGCCTCCAGTACGGCAGAGCTCTAGCTCTGCTCAGAGCCCCGATCTGGCAGAGTTTCTGGCGCGAGGCTGCTCGGCCGGGGGCTCGCCTTGCCCAGACTTGCCTTGCTTTTAGGCTCCCTCCCCAGGAAGGAGCTGTTGAGCGAGCCTGGGAGACGCCACTGGTGCCTTCCTTGCCTCAGCTCCAATCCTGCCTTGCCTTTGCACATAGGTGCCAGGCGTCGTTGGGGAGGGCTTAGGGGTGGTGGGTTGCACACTGCCAAGGCTTCAGCAGTGAGAGCTCTGTCAGAGGGAAGGGAAGGGCAACTGCAGGGCTCCTCCAGCGGTTTCTAGGCCGCCTAGAATCAGCGCCACCGAGAGCACCAGGCTCCCAGGCCCCTGGCTGGGGTTTGCTGCTGGGTGCCTCACCCCGCACACACGGAGGCTGATTCCTTGGGTGCCAGAAAGT
>NW_017195801.1:0-8766 GCF_001704415.2 Capra hircus
GAGCTGTAGCAGCAGTGTCACACTTCCCTTTGGCGTGGATCAAGGGATCTGTGGCATTCCCTCGCATTTCCCAAGAGGCTTTCCCACGAGGCTTTCCCACAGTGCTGTCCCACGTGCCACCGTGGTGTGAGTTGATCCTCGCCTGAAAGTCAAAACAGTGCAGGGAAAACAGGTTTTCCCTGGAATGGACTGAGACATCTGGGGGACTCTGTGAATGGTGGCACGACCCTGGAGTTTCCTCTCGCTTTTCCTGTGGAGAGCGCCTCCGCTTGAGATGCGACGGGAACGTCGCGAAATCTTTCCCAACGCACGCAGGGGAAAGGATCAAACCTCTCGAGCTATGAGGCGGAAAGGTGGCTCCTCTGGATGTGGGCGGGACTTTCCTGCTTCCTCTCGAGTGGTTACGGTATGTCGGGGAACTTCTTGAGTTGCAGCAAGGGTGTGAAGGACCCTTTGGAAGTTCCAGAGGTTAGGTGTGATTTGCCTGGAGACGCCTCAGCGGTAATTGGCCTCATCTCGCCTGGAGGGGAGAACCTCCTGGATTTTCTCGAATTGGGGCAGGTGCTCTCGACTTACGACGGGCACCTCAGGGACCCGCTCTGGTGGCCTCAGGAAAGGCCAGTCCCCATGCGAGTTGCTCGGGGGGCCTCTCGGGTTTCCTAACCGTCGATGCTCGGGCCTAAAGATCTTGTGTGGAGTCAGTTCCGGAACCTGAGGATGCCTCTCCAGTGCTGACATTGATCTTGGGGTAATTCTGGAGTCTCCCCAGGGGAGTCAGTCCTCGTCTCGAGTGGGGGCATGCACGTGCGCTTTCCTCCCGAGCTGTAGCAGCAGTTGTCACGCTTCCCTTCGCGTTGGATCAAGGGATCTGTGGCTTTCCCTCTAGGCTTTCCCACGAGGCTTTCCACGAGGCTTTCTCCACAGGGCTGTCCCACGTGCCACCGTGGTGTGAGTCGATCCTCGGCCTTGAAAGTCGAGGCAGTGCAGGGAAAACAGGTTTCCCTGGAATGGACTGAGACATCTGGGGGAATCTGGGAATGGTGGCACGACCCTGGAGTTCCTCTCGCCTTTCCTGTGGAGAGTGCCTCCTCTTCAGATGCGACGGGATCGCCGGGAATTCTTTCCCGACAACGCAGGTAAAGGATCCCTCCTCTCGAGCTAGGAGGCGGAAACGGGGCTCCTCTGGATGTGGGCGGGAGTCTCGTGCTTCCTCTCGAGTGGAGACGGGTATGTCGGGGAACTTTTGGAGTTGCAGCAAGGGTGTGAATAACCTTTTGAAAGTTGCCAGGAGGTTAGGTGTGATTAGCCTCGAGACAACTCAGCGGAAATGAGCCTCATGTCGCCTGGAGGCGAGAACCTCCCAGATTTTCTCGAGTTGCGGCAGGTGCTCTCGACTTAAGACGGGGACTCAGGGACCCGCTCTGGTGGCCTCAGGAAAGGCCAGTCCCCATGCGAGTTGCTCGGGGGCCTCTCGGGATTCCTCTCCGTTGATGCCAGGGCCTAAGACCTTGTGTGAAGTCGGTGCCGGAACCTGCGATTCCTCTCCAGTGCTGACATGGATCTTGGGGTACTTCTGGAGTCTCCCCAGGGGAGTCAGTCCTCGTCTCGAGTGGGGGCATGCACTTGCGCTTTCCTCCCGAGCTGTAGCAACAGTGTCACGCTTCCCTTTGCGTGGATCAAGGGATCTGTGGCTTTCCCTCGAGGCTTTCCCACCAGGCATTCCCACGAGGCTTTCCCACAGGGCTGTCCCACGTGCCACCGTGGTGTGAGTCGATCCTCGTTTTGAAAGTCGAGGCAGTGCAGGGAAAACAGGTTTCCCTGGAATGGACTGAGACATCTGGGGGACTCTGGGAATGGTGGCACGACCCTGAAGTTCCTCTCGCCTTTCCTGTGGAGAGCGCCTGCTCTTGAGATGCGATGGGTACGCCAGGAATTCTTTCCCGACTACGCAGGGAAAGGATCCCTCCTCTCGAGCTAGGAGGTGGAAACGGGGCTCCTCTGGATGTGGGCGGGACTCTCGTGCTTCCTCTCGAGTGGAGACGGGTATGTCGGAGAACTTCTTGAGTTGCAGCAAGGATGTGAAGGACCCTTTGGAAGTTCCAGAGTTTAGGTGTGATTACTCTGGTGACGCCTCAGCAGAAATGGGCCTCATCTCGCCTGGAGAGGAGAACCCTCTGGATTTTCTCGAGTTGCGGCAGCTTCTCTCGACTTAAGACGGGGACCTCAGGGACCCGCTCTGGTGGCCTCAGGAATGGCCAGTCCCCATGCGAGTTGCTCGGGGGCCTCTGGGAATTCCTCTCCCTTCGATGCCGGGGCCTAAGAACTTGTGTGGAGTGGGTGGCGGAATCTGAGGATTCCTCTCCAGTGCTGACATGGATCTTGGGGTACTTCTGGAGTCTGCCCAGGGGAGTTAGTCCTCGTCTCGAGTGAGGGCATGCACGTGCGCTTTCCTACCGAGCTCTAGCAGCAGTTTCACGCTTCCCTTCGCGTGGATCAAGGGATCTGTGGCTTTCCCTCGAGGCTTTCCCACGAGGCTTTCCCAGGAGGCTTTCCCACTGGGCTGTCCCACATGCCACCGTGGTGTGAGTGGATCCTCGGCTTGAAAGTCGAGGCAGTGCAGGGAAAACAGGTTTCCCTGGAATGGACTGAGACATCTGGGGGACTCTGGGAATGGTGGCACGACCCTGGAGTTCCTCTCGCCTTTCCTGTGGAAAGCGCCTCCTCTTGAGATGCAACGGGAATGCCGGGAACTCTTTCCCGACCACGCAGGAAAGGATCCCTCCTCTCGAGCTATGAGGTGGAAATGGGGTTCTCTGGATGTGGGCGGGACTCTCGTGCTTCCTCTCGAATGGAGACGGGTATGTCGGGGAACTTCTTGAGTTGCAGCAAGGGTGTGAAGGACCCTTTGGAAGTTCCAGAGGTTAGGTGTGATTAGCCTCGAGACGCCTCAGCGGAAATGGGCCTCATCTCGCCTGGAGGGGAGAACGTCCTGGATTTTCTCGAGTTGGAGCAGGAGCTCTCCACTTACGACGGGGACCTCAGGGACCCGCTCTGGTGGCCTCAGGAAAGGCCAGTCCCCATGCGAGTTGCTCCGGGGCCTCTCCGGATTACTCTCCCGTTGATGCCGGGGCCTAAGATCTTGTGTGGAGTCGGTGTGGGAACCTGATGATTCCTCTCCAGTGCTGACATGGATCTCGCGGTACTTCTGGAGTCTCCCCAGGGGAGTCAGTCCTTGTCTCGATTGGGGGCATGCACGTGCGATTTCCTCACGAGCTGTAGCAGCAGTGTCACACTTCCCTTTGCGTGGATCAAGGGATCTGTGGCATTCCCTCGAGGATTTCCCAAGAGGCTTTCCCACGAGGCTTTCCCACTAGTGCTGTCCCACGTGCCACCGTGGTGTGAGTTGATCCTCGTCTTGAAAGTCAAAACAGTGCAGGGAAAACAGGTTTCCCTGGACTGGACTGAGACATCTGGGGGACTCTGTGAATGGTGGCACGACCCTGGAGTTCCTCTCGCTTTTCCTGTGGAGAGCGCCTCCGCTTGAGATGCGACGGGAACGTCGCGAAATCTTTCCCGACCACGCAGGGAAAGGATCAAACCTCTCGAGCTATGAGGCGGAAAGGTGGCTCCTCTGGATGTGGGCGGGACTTTCCTGCTTCCTCTCGAGTGGTTACGGGTATGTCGGGGAACTTCTTGAGTTGCAGCAAGGGTGTGAAGGACCCTTTGGAAGTTCCAGAGGTTAGGTGTGATTTGCCTGGAGACGCCTCAGCGGTAATTGGCCTCATCTCCCCTGGAGGGGAGAACCTCCTGGATTTTCTCGAATTGGGGCAGGTGCTCTCGACTTACGACGGGCACCTCAGGGACCCTGCTCTGGTGGCCTCAGGAAAGGCCAGTCCCCATGCGAGTTGCTCGGGGGCCTCTCGGGTTTCCTAACCGTCGATGCTCGGGCCAAAGATCTTGTGTGGAGTCAGTTCCGGAACCTGAGGATGCCTCTCCAATGCTGACATTGATCTTGGGGTAATTCTGGAGTCTCCCCAGGGGAGTCAGTCCTCGTCTCGAGTGGGGGCATGCACGTGCGCTTTCCTCCCGAGCTGTAGCAGCATTGTCACGCTTCCCTTCGCGTTGATCAAGGGATCTGTGGCTTTCCCTCTAGGCTTTCCCACGTGGCTTTCCCACGAGGCTTTCTCACAGGGCTGTCCCACGTGCCACCGTGGTGTGAGTCGATCCTCGGCCTGAAAGTCGAGGCAGTGCAGGGAAAACAGGTTTCCGTGGAATGGACTGAGACATCTGGGGGAATCTGGGAATGGTGGCACGACCCTGGAGTTCCTCTCGCCTTTCCTGTGGAGAGTGCCTCCTCTTTAGATGCGACGGGATCGCCGGGAATTCTTTCCCGACAACGCAGGTAAAGGATCCCTCCTCTCGAGCTAGGAGGCAGAAACGGGGCTCCTCTGGATGTGGGCGGGAGTCTCGTGCTTCCTCTCGAGTGGAGACGGGTATGTCGGGGAACTTTTGGAGTTGCAGCAAGGGTGTGAATAACCTTTTGAAAGTTCCTGAGGTTAGGTGTGATTAGCCTCGAGACAACTCAGCGGAAATGAGCCTCATGTCGCCTGGAGGCGAGAACCTCCCAGATTTTCTCGAGTTGCGGCAGGTGCTCTCGACTTAAGACGGGGACCTCAGGGAACCGCTCTGGTGGCCTCAGGAAAGGCCAGTCCCCATGCGAGTTGCTCGGGGGCCTCTCGGGATTCCTCTCCCGTTGATGCCAGTTCCTAAGACCTTGTGTGAAGTCGGTGCCGGAACCTGCGATTCCTCTCCAGTGCTGACATGGATCTTGGGGTACTTCTGGAGTCTCCCCAGGGGAGTCAGTCCTCATCTCGAGTGGGGGCATGCACTTGCGCTTTCCTCCCGAGCTGTAGCAACAGTGTCACGCTTCCCTTTGCGTGGATCAAGGGATCTGTGGCTTTCCCTCGAGGCTTTCCCACCAGGCATTCCCACGAGGCTTTCCCACAGGGCTGTCCCACGTGCCACCGTGGTGTGAGTCGATCCTCGTTTTGAAAGTCGAGGCAGTGCAGGGAAAACAGGTTTCCCTGGAATGGACTGAGACATCTGGGGGACTCTGGGAATGGTGGCACGACCCTGAAGTTCCTCTCGCCTTTCCTGTGGAGAGCGCCTGCTCTTGAGATGCGATGGGTACGCCAGGAATTCTTTCCCGACTATGCGGGGAAAGGATCCCTCCTCTCGAGCTAGGAGGTGGAAACGGGGCTCCTCTGGATGTGGGCGGGACTCTCGTGCTTCCTCTCGAGTGGAGACGGGTATGTCGGAGAACTTGTTGAGTTGCAGAAAGGATGTGAAGGACCCTTTGGAAGTTCCAGAGTTTAGGTGTGATTACCCTGGTGACGCCTCAGCGGAAATGGGCCTCATCTCGCCTGGAGAGGAGAACCCTCTGGATTTTCTCGAGTTGCGGCAGGTTCTCTCGACTTAAGACGGGGACCTCAGGGACCCGCTCTGGTGGCCTCAGGAAAGGCCAGCTCCCCATGCGAGTTGCTCGGGGCCTCTCGGAATTCCTCTCCCTTCGATGCCGGGGCCTAAGAACTTGTGTGGAGTGGGTGCCGGAACCTGAGGATTCCTCTCCAGTGCTGACATGGATCTTGGGGTACTTCTGGAGTCTGCCCAGGGGAGTTAGTCCTCGTCTCGAGTGAGGGCATGCACGTGCGCTTTCCTACCGAGCTGTAGTTGCAGTTTCACACTTCCCTTCGCGTGGATCAAGGGGATCTGTGGCTTTCCCTCGAGGCTTTCCCACGAGGCTTTCCCAGGAGGCTTTCCCACTGGGCTGTCCCACATGCCACCGTGGTGTGAGTGGATCCTCGGCTTGAAAGTCGAGGCCGGTGCCGGGAAAACAGTTTTCGCTAGAATGTACTGAGACCTCTCGGGGACTCTGGAAATGGTATCATGACCCTGGAGTTCCTCTCGACGTTCCTGTGGAGAGGGCCTCTTCTTAAGATGCGACCTGAACGCCGGGAATTCTTTCTCGACCACGCAGGTAAAGTATCCATCCTCTCGAGCTAGGAGGTGGCAACGGGGCTCTTCTGGATGTGGGCGGAACTCTCCTGCTTCCTCTCGGGTGGAGACGGGTATGTCGGGGAACTTCTTGAGTTTCAATAAGCGTGTGAAAGACGCTTTGGAAGTTCCAGAGGTTAGGTGTGATTAGCCTCGAGACACCTCAGCGTAAATGGCCCTCATCTCGCCTGGAGGGTAGAACCTCTTGGATTTTCTCGAGTTTCGGCAGGTGCTCTCGACTTACGACGGGGACATCGGGGACCCGCTCTGGTGGCCTCAGGAAAGGCCAGTCCCCATGCGAGTTGCACTGGTGCCTCTCGGGATTCCTCTCCCGTCGATGCAGGGGCCTAAGATGTTATGTGGAGTCGGTGCCGGAACCTGAGGATTCCTCTCCAGTGCCGACATGGATCTTGGGGGTACTTCTGGAGTCTCCCCAGGGGAGTCAGTCCTCGTCTCGAGTGGGGGCATGCACGTGCCGATTTCCTCCCGAGCTGTAGCAGCAGTGTCACGTTTCCCTTCCCGTGGATCAAGGGATCTGTGGCTTTCGCTCGAGGCTTTCCCACGAGGCTTTCCCACGAGGGTTTCCCACAGGGCTGTCGCACGTGCCACCCTGGTGTGAGTCGATCCTCGGCATGAAAGTCGAGGCAGTGCAGGGAAAACAGTTTTCCCTGGAATGAACTGAGACATCTGGGGGACTCTGGGAATGGTGGCACGACCCTGGAGTTCCCCTCGCCTTTCCTGTGGAGAGCACCTCCTCTTGAGATGGGACGGGAACGCCGGGAATTCTTTCTCGACCCAGGAGGGAAAGGATCACTCCTCTCGAGCTAGGAAGCGGAAACGGGGCTCCTCTGGATGTGGGCGGGACTCTCTTTATTCCTCTAGAGTGGAGACGTGTATGTCGAGGAACTTCTTGATTTGCAGTAAGGGTGTGAAAGACCCTTTGGAAGTTCCAGAGGATAGGTGTGATTAGCCGCGAGTCGCCTCTGCGGAAATGGGCCTCATCTCGCCTAGAGTGGAGAACCTCCTGGATTTACTCGAGTTGAAGCAGGTGCTCTCTACTTATGACGGGGACCTCAGGGACCCGCTCTGGTGGCCTCAGGAAAGGCCAGTCCCCATGCGAGTTGCTCAGGGGCCTCTCGGGATTCCTCTCCCGTCGATGCCGGATCCCAATACCTTGTGTGGAGTTGGTGCCGGAGCCTGAGGATTCCTCTCCAGTGCTGACATGGATCTTGGGGTACGTCTGGAGTCTCCCCCAGGGGAGTCAGTCATCGTCTCGAGAGGGGGCATGCACGTGCGCTTTCCTCCGGAGCTGTAACAGCAGGGTCACGCTTCCCTTCGCGTGGATTAAGGGATGTGTGGCTTTCCTTCGAGGCTTTCACACGAGGCTTACCCACAGGGCTGTCCCACGTGCCACCGTGGAGTGAGTCGATCCTTGGCTTGAAAGTCAAGCAGTGCAGGGAAAACAGGTTTCCCTGGAATGGACTGAGACATCTGGGGGACTCAGGGAATGGTGGCACGAGCCTGGAGTTCCTCTCGCGTTTCCTGTGGAGAGCGCCTCCTCTTGAGATGCGAACGGGAACGCCGGGAATTCTTTCCTGAACACGCAGGGAAAGGATCCCTCCTCTCGAGCTAGAAGGTGGAAACGGGGCTCCTCTGGATGTGGGCTGGACTCTCGTGCTTCCTCTCGAGTGGAGACGGGTATGTCGGGGAACTTGTTGAGTTGCAGCAAGGGTGTGAAGGACCCTTGGGAAGTTCGAGAGGTTAGGTGTGATTAGCCTCGGGACGCCTCAGCGGAAAAAGGGCCTCATCTAGCCTGGAGGGGAGAACTTCCTGGATTTTCTCGAGTTGCGGGCAGGTGCTCTCGACTTTCGACGGGGACCTCAGGGACCCGCTCTGGTGGCCTCAGGAAAGGCCAGTCCCCATGCGATTTGCTCGGGGTCCTCTCGGGATTCCTCTCCCGTCGATGCTGGGGCCTAAAGACCTTGTGTGGAGTGGGTGCCGGAACCTGAGGATTCGCTCTCCAGTGCTGACATGCAACTTTGGGGTACTTCTGGAGTCTCTTCAGGGGCGTCAGTCCTCGTCTCGGGTGGGGGCATGCACGTTCGCTTTCCTCCCGAGCTGTATCAGCAGTTTCACGGTTCCCTTCGAGTGGATCAAGGGATCTGTGGCTTTCGCTCGAGGCTTTCCCACGAGGCTTCCCACGAGGCTTTCCCACAGGGCTGTGCCACGTGCCACCGTGGTGTGAGTCGATCCTCAGCTTGAAAGGCGAGGCAGTGCAGGGAAAACAGGTTTCCCTGGAATGGACTGAGACATCTGGGGGACTCAGGGAATGGTGGCACGACCCTGGAGTTCCTCTCGCCTTTCCTGTGGAGAGCGCCTCCTCTTGAGATGCGACGGGAACGCCGGGATTCTTTCCCCACCACTCAGGGAAAGGATCCCCCCTGTCGAGCTAGGAGGCAGAAACGGGGCTCCTCTGGATGTGGGCGTGTCTCTCGTGCTTCCTCTCGAGTGGAGACTGGTATGTCGGGAACTTCTTGAGTTGCAGCAACGGTGTTAAGGACCCTTTGAAAGTTCCAGAGGTTAGGTGTGATTAGCCTCGAAACGCCTCAGGTGAAATGGGCCTATCTCGCCTGGAGGGGAGAACCTCCTGGATTTCTCGAGTTGCGGCAGTGCTCTCGACTTACGATGGGGACCTCACGGACCCGCTCTGGT
>NW_017195802.1:0-8766 GCF_001704415.2 Capra hircus
GGCCCATTTCCAATGAGGCCTCTCGAGGCTAATCACACCTAACGTCTGGAACTTCCAAAGGGTACATCACCACTTGTTGCCAACTCAAGAAGTTCCCCGACATAACCGTCTCCACTTGAGTGAAAGCTCGAGACTCCCGCCGACATCCAGAGGAGCCCCGTTTCCGCCTCCTAGCTCGAGAGGAGGGATCCTTTCCCTGCGTGTTCGGGAAAGAATTCCCGGCGTTTCCGTCGCATCTCAAGAGGAGGCGCTCTCCACAGGAAAGGCGAGAGGAATTCCAGGCTCGAGCCACCATACCCAGAGTCCCACAGATGTCTCAGTCCATTCCAGGGAAACCAGTTTTCCCTGCACTGCCTCGACTTTCAAGCCGAGGATCGACTCACACCACGGTGGCACGTGGGGACAGCCCTGTGGGAAAGCCTCGGGGAAAGCCTCCTGCAAAAACCTCGATGAAAGCCACAGATTTCTTCATCCACGCGAAGGGAAGCATGACACTGCTGCTACAGCTCGGGAGGAAAGTGCACGTGCATGACCTAAGTCGAGACGAGGACTGAATCCCGGTGGAGACTCCAGAAGTACCCCAAGATCCATGTCAGCACTGGAGAGGAATCTTCAGGTTCCGGCACCGTCTCCACACAACGTCTTAGGCCCCGGCATCGACGGGAGAGGAATCCCGAGAGGCCCCCTAGCAACTCGCATGGGGACTGGCCTTTCCTGAGGCCACCAGAGCGGGTCCCTGAGGTCCTCGTCTTAAGTCGAGAGCACCTGTGGCAACTCGAGAAAATCCAGGAGGTTCTCCCCTCCAGGCGAGATGAAGCCCATTTCCGCGGAGGCGTCTCGAGGCTAATCAACCTGGCCTCTGGAATTTCCAAAGGGTCCTTCACACCCTTGCTGCAACTCAAGAAGTTTCCCGACGTACCCGTCTCACTCGAGAGGAAGCACGAGAGTCCTGCCCACATCCAGAGAAGCCCCGTTTCCGCCTCATAGCTCGAGAGGTGGAATCCTTTCCCTGTGTTGTCGGAAAGAATTCCCGGTGTTCCGGTCGCATCTCAAGAGGAGGCGCTCTCCACAGGAAACACGAGGGGATCTCCAGGGTCGTGACACCATTCCCTGAGTGCCACAGATTTCTCAGTCTATTCCAGGGAAACCTATTTTCCCTGCATTGCCTCGACTTTCAAGCCGAGGATCCACTCACACCACGGTGGCACGTGGGACAGCCCTGTGGGAAAGCCTCGTGGGAAAGCCTCGGAAAGCCACAGATCCCTAGATCCACGCAAAGGGAAGTATGACAATGCTGCTACAGCCGGAGGAAAGCGCACGTGCATGCCCCACTCGAGACGAGGACTGACTCCCCTGGGGAGACTCCAGAAGTACCCAAAGACCATGTCAGCACTGGAGAGGAATCCTCAGGTTCCGGCACGGACTGCACACAAGATCTTAGGCCGAGGCATCGATGGGAGAGGAATTCCGAGAGGCCCCGAGCAACTCGCATGGGGACTGGCCTTTCCTGAGGCCACCAGAGCGGGTCCCTGAGGTCCTCATCCTAAGTCGAGAGCACCTGCCGCAACTCGAGAAAATCCAGGAGGTTCTCCCCTCCAGGCGAGATGAGGCCCATTTCCGCAGAAGCGTCTCGAGGCAAATCACACCTAACCTCTGGAACTTCCAAAGGGTCCTTCAAACCCTTGCTGCAACTCAAGAAGTTCCCCCACATACCCGTCTCCACTCGAGAGGAAGCACGAGAGTCCCGCCCACATCCAGAGGAGCCCCGTTTCCGCCTCCTAGCTCGAGAGGATGGATCCTTTCCCTGCGTGGTCGGGAAAGAATTCCCGGCGTTTCCGTCGCAACTCAAGAGGAGGCGCTCTCCACAGGAAAGGCGAGAGGAACTCCAGGGTCGTGCCACCATTCCCAGAGTCCCCCAGATGTCTCAGTCCATTCCAGGGAAACCTGTTTTCCCTGCACTGCCTCGACTTTCAAGCCGAGGATCGACTCTCACCACTGTGGCACGTGGGACATCCCTGTGGGAAAGCCCCGTGGGAAAGCCTCGAGGGAAAGCCACAGATCCCTTGATCCACGCGAAGGGAAGCGCGACACTGCTGCTACAGCTCGGGAGGAAAGCGCACGTGCATGCCTCCCCTCAAGACGAGGACTGACTCCCCTGGGGAGACTCCAGAAGTACCCCAAGATCCATGTCAGCACTGGAGAGAAATCCTCAGGTTCCGGAACCGACTCCACACAAGGCCTTGGCCACAGCATCGACGGGAGAGGAATCCCGAGAGGCCACCGAGCAACTCGCATGGGTCTGGCCTTTCCTGAGGCCACCAGAGCGGGTCCCTGAGTTCCCCGTCCTAAGTCGAGAGCACATGCTTCAACTCGAGATAATACAGGAGGTTCTCCCCTCCAGGCGAGATGAGGCCCATTTCCGCTGAGGCGTCTCGAGTCTAAACACACCTAACCTCTGGAACTTTCAAAGGGTCCTTCACACCCTTGCTGCAACTCAAGAAGTTCCCCGACATACCCGTCTCCACTCGAGAGGAAGCACGAGAGTCCCGCCCACATCCAGAGGAGCCCCGTTTCCGCCTCCTAGCTCGAGAGGAGGGATCCTTTCCCTACGTGGTCGGGAAAGAATTCCCGGCGTTCCTGTCACATCTCAAGAGGAGTCGGTCTCCACCGGAGAGGGGAGAGGAACTCCAGGATCGTGCCACCATTCCCAGAGTCCCCCAGATGTCTCAGTCCATTCCAGGGAAACCTGTTTTCCCTGCACTGCCTCCACCTTCAAGCCGAGGATCGACTCACACCACGGTGGCACGTGGGACAGCCCTGTGGGAAAGCCTCGTGGGAAAGCCTCGAGGAAAGCCACAGATCCCTTGATCCACGCGAAGGGAATCGTGACTCTGCTGCTACAGCTCGAGAGGAAACCGCACGTTCATGCCCCCACTCGAGACGAGGACTGACTCCCCTGGGGAGACTCCAGAAGTACCCCAAGATCCATGTCAGCACTGGAGAGGAATCCTCAGGTTCCGGCACCTGCTGGGAGCCAGTGTGAGGAATCCTGCCCATGACAAGGTCATGAGGAAGGAAGCTGACATATGCAAGGCGTGCTCAGACTTCAGGGACCCCTCTGCAAATTCCTAAGCACGTACCCCAACTAAAATCTGCCGGCTTTTGTGCTCTGTTTTTCCACTCTTCTGACATTTTCTGGAAAAATTCAATTCAGGGCTTTAGTCTTCTGCATTTGAAAGAGTGTTTCAATCCAAAAACCCCTCCGATGGCTTTCTAGCCTGCCTGCAGGACTCGTACAGCTGCGCATGTGATTGTTTGAGGCCTCCTGACCGCAGGAGGCACAGGAAGCTTAAAACATCCTAGGAATGTAGGAGCTTCCGAGGAGTCAAAATCTTTAGAATAGGACTGATTAATGGTTTCATTTTTTGGGTCAATGCTTGCTGCCAAATTTTCATATCCTTTATTTTTAGATATAGTTGGTATATAGAAAAACAAGTAGTAGACCTGGTATTAGCAACATTAGATCTTTGAGTTAAGTACCTTCTTTGTTATATCCCACTCCACCTTTGTTCTATAGAGATGTAACTTTAATGCTTTAAGGAGATGCAGATTAAAAAAAAAAAAAAACACTTCAGGGGAAACAAAATTAACATTCATTAAGGAAGAGAGCCAAAAAGTGTTAACAAGCCTCTTGGCCAAAAGATAATGTAAATCACCTGAGACCTTTTGTATACAAAATGATATACGGAAAGAATCTGGGTTGCGAACGCTACATAATTTTGTGTTACCCATTGATCTCCGTGTTTTATCAAAAGTATAAAAGGCCTTCTGAACAATAAAGGATGGGGGCCAGTTTCTCGAACTAGTCTCTCGGCCTGGTTTCTTGGGACTCTGGCTCCCCCATGTCTCTCTCTCTCTCTTCTTCTCTCCCCTTCCCTCTCTCTGCTCTTTACTTTAACTTCAGGCTGAATCTCCATCTGGGGCGCGGAGGCTCGCCAGGTCTACTTACTTGCCCCGGCTGTTAAGACCCGCACGAAAGGGAGCTTAAGGCGAGGCACCCTTAGATATTCAAGCGGCGCCGGTGGCCCAACGTAGATGGTGCAAATTCCTTGTCTGGAATTTTATTGGCCTTCCGCGTAAACCAAGCTATTCAGCCCTCTTCCTCCACTTAATCTTCTTACTACACTATAGTTTCTTAATCTAATCTTACATTAATAAACAAACAAGTCTTTCCACGCCAACGCCGTCCACCCTTCGAATTCCCTGGATCCACCGGGGCTGGACCCCGGCAGGCACCGACTCCACACAAGGTCTTAGGCCCTGGCATCGACGGGAGAGGAATCCCGAGAGGCCCCCGAGCAACTCGCAAGGGGACTGGCCTTTCCTGAGGCCACCAGAGCGGGTCCCAGTGGTCCCCGTCGTAAGCGAGAGCACGTACCGCAACTCGAAAAAATCCAGGAGATTCTCCCCTCCAGGGGAGATGAGGCCCATTTCCGCTAAGGCGCGTCTCGACTCTAAACACACCTAACCTCTGGAATTCCAAAGGATCCTTCACACCCTTGCTGCAACTCAAGAAGTTCCCCAACATACCCGTCTCCACACGAGAGGAAGCACGAGAGTCACGCCCACATCCAGAGGAGCCCCGTTTCTGCCTCCAAGTTCGAGAGGAGGGATCCTTTTGCTGCGTGGTCGGGAAAGAATTCCCGGCGTTCCCGTCGCATCTCAAGAGGAGGCGCTGTCGACACGAAAGGCGAGAGGAACTCCAGGGTCGTGCCACCATTCCCAGAGTCCCCCAGATGTCTCAGTCCATTCCAGGGAAGCCTGTTTCCCGGCACTGCCTCGACTTTCAAACCGAGGATCGACTGACACCACGGTGGCACGTGGGACATCACTGGGGGAAAGCATCGTTGGAAAGCCTGGTGGGAAAGCCTCATGGGAAAGCCTCGAGGGAAAGCCACAGATCCCTTGATCCAAGCGAAGGGAAGCGTGACACTGCTGCTACAGCTCGGGAGGAAAGCGCTCTTGCATGTCCACACTCGAGACCAGGACTGACTCCCCTGGGGAGACTACAGAAGTACCCCAAGATCCATGTCAGCCCTGGAGAGGAATCCTCAGGTTCCGGCACAGACTCCACACAAGGACTTAGGCCCCGGCATCGACGGAGAGGAATCCCGAGAGGCCCCCGAGCAACTCGTATGGGGACCTGCCTTTCCTGAGGCCACCAGAGCGGGATCCTGATGTCCCCGTTGTAAGTCGAGAGCACCTGCCCCAACTCGAGAAAATCCAGGAGGTTCTCCCTTCCAGGCGAGATGAGGCCCTTTCCGCTGAGGCGTCTCGAGGCTAATCACACCAAACCTCTGGAACTTCCAAAGGGCCCTTCACACACTTGCTAAAACTAAAGAAGTTCGCCGACATACCCGTCTTCACTCGAGAGGAAGCACGAGAGTCCCGCCCACATCTAGAGGAACCCCGTTTCCGCCTCCTAGCACGAGAGGAGGTATCCTTTGCCTGATTGGTCGGGAAAGAATTCCCGGCGTTCCCGTCGCATCTCAAGAGGAGGCACTCTCCACAGGAAAAGGCGAGCGGAACTCCAGGGTCGTGCCACAATTCCCAGAGTCCCCCAGATGTCTCAGTCCATTCCAGGGAAACCTGTTTCCCTACACTGCCTCGAATTTCAGGACGAGGATCCACTCACACCACGGTGGCACGTGGGACAGCCCTTTGGGAAATCCTTGAGGGAAAGCCACAGATCCCTTGATCCATGCGAAGAGAAGCGTGACACTGCTGCTACAGCTCAGGAGGAAAGCGCACCTGCATGCCCCCACTCGAGACGAGGACTGACTCCCCTGGGGAGACTCCAGAAGTACCCCAAGATCTATGTCAGCACTGGAGAGGAATCCTCAGGTTCCGGCACCGACTCCACACAAGGTCTTAGGCCCCGGCATCGACGGAGAGAAATCCCGAGAGGCCCCCGAGCAACTCGCATGGGGACTGGCCTTTCCTGAGGCCACCAGAGCGGGTCCCTGAGGACCCCGTCGTAAGTCGAGAGCACCTGCACCAACTCAAGAAAATGCAGGAGGTTCTCCCCTCCAGGGAGAGGAGGCCCATTTCCTCTGAGGCATCCCCAGGCTAATTAAACCTAACCTCTGGAACTTCCAAAGGGTCCTTCACACCCTTGCTACAACTCAAGAAGTTCCCCGACATACCCGTCTCCACTCGAGAGGAAGCACGAGAGTCCCGCCCACATCCAGAGGAGCCCCGTTTCCGCCTCATAGCTCGAGAGGAGGGATCTTTCCCTGTGTGGTCGGGAAAGAATTCCTGGCGTTCCGGTCGCATCTCAAGAGGAGGCGCTCTCCACAGGAAAGGAGAGAGGAACTCCAGGGTCGTGCCACCATTCCCAGAGTCCCCCAGATGTCTCAGTGCATTCCAGGGAAACCTGTTTTCCCTGCACTGCCTCGACTTTCAAGCCGAGGATCGACTCACACCACGGTGGCACGTGGGACAGCCCTGTGGGAAAGACTCGAGGGAAAGCCTCGTGGGAAAGCCTCGAGGGAAAACCACAGTTGCTTTGATCAAACCGAAGGGAAGTGTGACACTGCTGCTACAGCTCGGAGGAAAGCGCACGTGCAGGCCCCCACTCGAGACGAGGACTGACTCCCCTGGGGAGACTCCAGAAGTACCCCAAGATCCACGTCAGCACTGGAGAGGAATCCTCACGTTCTGGCACCGACTCCAAACAAGGTCTTAGGCCCCGGCATCGTCGGGAGAGGAATCCGGAGAGGCCCCGAGTAACTAGCATGGGGACTGGCCTTTCTTGAGGATATCAGAGTGGGTCCCTGAGATCCCCGTCATAAGTCGAGAGCACCTGCCGCAACTCGAGAAATTCCAGGAGGTTCTCCTCTTCAGGCGAGACGAGGCCCATTTCCTCTGAGGCGTCCCCAGGCTAATCACACCTAAACTCTGGAACTTCCAAAACGACCTTCACACCCTTGCTGCAACACAAGAAGATCCCCGACATACCCGTCTCCACTCGAGAGGAAGCACGAGAGTCCCGCCCACATCCAGAGGAGCCCCGTTTCCGCCTCATAGCTCGAGAGGAGGGATCCTTTCCCTGCGTGGTCGGAAAAGAATTCTCGCGCGTTCCCGTTGCATCTCAAGAGGGGACGCTTTACACAGGAAAGGCGTGAGGAACTCCAGGGTTGTTCCACCATTCCAAGAGTCCCCCAGATGTCTCAGGCCATTCCAGGGAAACCTGTTTTCCCTGCACTGCCTCGACTTTCAAGCCGAGGATTGACTCACACGACCGTGGCACGTTGGACAGCCCTGTGGGAAATCCTCCTGGGAAAGTCTCGTCGGGAAGCCTCGAGGGAAAGCCACAGATCCCTTGATCCACGCGAAGGGGAGCGTGACACTGCTGCTACAGCTCGGGAGGAAAGTTCACGTGCATGCCCTTACTCGGGACGAGGACTGACTCCCCTGTGGAGACTCCAGAAGTACCCCAAGATCCATGTCAGCACTGGAGAGGAATCCTCAGGTTCCGGCACCGACTCCACACAAGGTCGTAGGCCCCGGCATCGACGGGAGAGGAATCCCGAGAGGCCCTCGAGCAACTCGCATGGGGACTGGCCTTTCCTGAGGCCACCAGAGCGGGTCCCTGAGGTCCCCGTCGTAACGCCAGAACACCTGCGCCAACTCGAGATAATGCAGGAGGTTCTCCCCTCCAGGGGAGATGAGGCCCATTTCCTCTGAGGCTTCCCCAGGCTAATCACACCTAACTCTGGAACTTCCAAAGGGTCCTTCACACCCTTGCTGCAACTCAAGAAGTTCCCCGACATACCCGTCTCCAATCAAGAGGAAGCACGAGAGTCTCGCCCAATCCAGAGGAGCCCCGTTTCCGCCTCCTAGCTCGAGAAGAGGGTTCCTTTCCCTGCGTCGTCGGGAAAGAATTCCCGGGTTCCGTCGCATCTCAAGAGGAGGAGCTCTCCACAGGAAAGCCGAGAGGAACTCCAGGGTCATGCCAACATTCCCAGAGTCCCCCAGATGTCTCAGTCTATTACAGGGAAACCTGTTTTCCCTGCACTGCCTCGACTTTCAAGCCGAGGATCGACTCACACCATGGTGGCACGTGGGACAACCCTGTGGGAAAGCCTCGTGGGAAAGCCTCATGGGAAAGCCTCGAGGGAAAGCCACAGATCCCTTGATCCAAGCGAAGGGAAGCGTGACACTGCTGCTACAGCTCGGGAGGAAAGCGCACGTGCATGCCCCACTCGAGACGAGGACTGACTCCCCTGGGGAGACTCCAGAAGTACCTCAAGTTCCATGTCAGCACTGGAGAGGAATCCTCAGGTTCCGGCACCGACTCCACACAAGGTCTTAGGCCCCCGCATCGACGGGGAGAGGAATCCCGAGAGGCCCCGAGCAATTCGCATGGGACTGGCCTTTCCTGAGGCCACCAAAGTGGGTCCCTGAGGTCCCCATCGTAAGTGGAGAGCACCTGCCGCAACTCGAGAAAATCCAGGAGGTTCTCCCCTCCAGGCGAGATGAGGCCCATTTCCGCTGAGGTGTCTCGAGGCTACTCACACCTAACCTCTGAAACTTCCAAAGGTCCTTCATACCCTTGCTGCAACTCAAGAAGTTCCCCGACATACCCGTCTCCACTCGAGTGGAAGCACGAGAGTCCCGCCCACATCCAGAGGAGCCCCGTTTCCGCCTCCTACTACTCGAGAGAAGGGATCTTTCCCTGCGTGGTCGGGAAAGAATTTCCGG
>NW_017195803.1:0-8766 GCF_001704415.2 Capra hircus
GAACAATAAAGGACGGGGGCCAGGGGCCGGGGACCAGTTTCTCGGACCAGTTTCTCGAACTAGTCTCTCGGCCTGGTTTCTTGGGACTCTGGCTCCCCCCATGTCTCTCTCTCTCCTCTTCTCTCCCCTTCCCTCTCTCTGCTCTTTACTTTAACTTCAGGCTGAATCTCCATCTGGGGCGCGGAGGCTCGCCAGGTCTACTTACTTGCCCCGGCTGTTAAGACCCGCGCGAAAGGGAGCTTAAGGCGAGGCACCCTTAGATATTCAAGCGGGCGCCGGTGGCCCAGCGTAGATGGTGCAAATTCCTTGTCTGGAATTTTATTGGCCTTCCGCGTAAACCAAGCTATTCAGCCCTCTTCCTCCACTTAATCTTCTTACTACACTATAGTTTCCTAATCTAATCTTACATTAATAAATAAACAAGTCTTTCCACGCCAACGCCGTCCACCCTTCGAATTCCCTGGATCCACCGGGGCTGGACCCCGGCAAGTGGCGCCCGGAACAGGCTATTCGAAGGTAGGTTCCTCGGAGCAAAAGCTCCCCCCGGAGCACTCTCTGTTGCTCCCCCCGGAGCACTCTCTGTTGCTCCCCCCGGAGTGACTTAATCACTCCCCCCGGAGTACTTTCGGGTACTCCCCAATGTTGAGTGTTCGGGACGGCTAGGACCCCACTCAGGGTGCCGCGGACCCCCCTGTAGGATAGACAGGGTGAGGAGGAGTGGGAAGTGTTCAAGGGTTTAAGAGAAACCTGGTGCTCTAGAGGTTGAAAAGAAACCTGCTATCTTAGGGTTTAAAACAAAACCCCCCTTGGCTAAGGTAAAACCTTTTTGTCAAGGCAGACTTTTCTATAACTCTTAATTTTCTGACATGGGTAACAATGACTCAAAACAATGACACCTCTTTATACAAGTAATTTTGTAACTGTTAAACAAAAAAGACAAATTAAAGATTAAAAGACTACTGTTACGAGAGCAATGTCCTTGGTTTCCAAAAAAGGGATTTAGATACTTGGGTGAAGCTAACAAAACAGCTAAAAACTTACTATACTTTGCATGGGCCTGTAAATGCTTTTGCTCTGTAAAATATGATTACAAATGTTCTGGACCCCTGTCATGAGGCTGTTAGATAGCCTATGGGAGAGGCTATAGCGGTAAATGGTAGTGGGTCTCCACCTTCTATGCAGATCGTATTTTCTGCCATTGGCAAACAAAAGGAGAGAGACTACTCTTCCTCCCGAGGAAGGAGGGTGCTTACAGGACGCAGCGGCCGAGCGCCCTGGAGAGCCCCTCCCCCTCTACACAAACCAAACCTTTAAAAAAGTTATCTTATTTAAGGCGACCACTGCAACCTCTGCTTGCGCCTCCCAGGGCTTAAGAACTCCCCACTTTATATCCAAAGCCTCCCAGAACATTGCTTAAGTTTGAAAACGATAGTGACAATATTTTTGAGCAAAAGAGCTTTTAAAACAGCTTGCTCCTTGCATAAAATCCCCTCAGGAGGGGCCTCATCCAAAAAAAAAAAAAAAAGGAAGAAAACAAACAAAAAAAAAAATATTCGTAATAAAAAGGACTTTACAAATGCAAGGTGTTTCTCTTGAGGCCAAATAGAACATTTTTTGCCAAAATGTCCTGCTAAACAGAGATAACAAGCCGTACCAAACAACCCCAGGTAGCTCAGGCCTGGACCTCAGTTCCACCACCTTAATAATAATAACTCCTGACTCAGATTCCAGTGGCTAGTCCCCTGCCTGAGGACATTGTAAGACTTGTGCTGGGGCATAGCTTGCTTTCTTTTCAAGAAATTTCGGTAGTGTCTTGTGTAGTAAATTCTGATTATACTGAAAAAATTGAAGTTTTGATCTCGCCACCTGCTAAAACTGTGCAATTAATAATAATAAAAAAAATAGCACAGCTTTTGCTTTTACCTTATTACCAAACAGAAAAACCAGACAAAAAAAGCCCCAGAGGATCTAGATCTAGCTTTTTGGGTGCAAAAAATTGCAGCTTCTAGGCCTTTAAAAGATTTTTTAATTCAAAGATATAAAATGTCATGGCTGTTAGACAATAGACAAGATGTTTCTTACATTGCTGAGAGACTAGCGCAGCTCCTGGCCAACATATATTACTGAAAAGGAGTTGGTGGGATTAGAAAAGGTGGTATGCAGGATAAAAATGCTATAGAGTAAGAGGTGAGAGAGTTTAAAACCTTGGTGAATAGTGAGCTCCCCGTTGCTGGAAGTATTCAAGCAAAGATTAAATGGTTACTTGTCATCTAAAAGGCTATAGACCAGATTTGGGTTATAAAAAGATCATTAAAAAAGCTTATAAAGATATTGTGTAACACCTCTTTTCTTCTTATATTTAGGTCTGCCAAAAGTTTTAAAATTGATAATGTCCTTTTAAAGCTGCTGAGAGATTGTTTACTAACTTTAAATGATTTCCAAAAATTATTAGGTGATATTAATTGGATATGCCCACATTTAAAACTGACTTCTGTAGATTTAAAGCCTTTTGTTTGATTGCTAAAAAAAAAAAAAAAACAATCCTAATCCCAGTTCTAAAAAAAAGGTTGACTAGTGAGACAGAGTTGGCTTTTGTTAAAGTGAATGAGGCTTTAAATGATCAGTAATTAAGATTAATATTGCCAAAAGAGGAGATTAAATTATTCTTGCCACAAAATGTATACCTACAGGATGCTTGTGACAAGAAGGCCCATTGGTTCCATCTACCAATGACCCCCAAAAAAATAGTTTTATCTTATCCCAACTTGGTGGAACAATGGCCTCTGCCTAAGGAAAAATTACTGACATATTAATTAAAAAGATTAATTCAAGTATACTGATTTATTACATTGTTTAGTAAAGAGCCATCAAAAATTGTAATTCCATATAACAGAGAACAACTTGATGCTTTTCAAATGTTTGATGATTGGCAGATTGCTATAGGAAATTCTTGTGATCAGATCTTGCATCATTTACCCTCACATGCTTTGTTAATTCAAAAATTAAAAAAGGAGAAATTAAGTATAGTTTTCCCCCATCAGATTTTACAACATGTTCTCTTTGTAATAAGTTGAATGCTGATTCATTTGGAACAGTAAAATAAAAAGCCATTGGTAAAGCAAAAAGATCTCCTCCAGATAACAAAAAGATACCGACCCAGAATTTACTGCGGGTCGAGGAAGTGTTTATATTTTTTCCACAGGGTGCAGATTCGTCAATTTGGATCCCGGACAGACTGATTCGCCACAAAAGAAAAAGGGAACTTCTCTGCCTCCACCGCCGCGGGAAACAGCCGCGCACCAAAAGCTGCGGGCGGGGCCAGCCTTACTGACTGACGGGACCCAGTGCTCCGCCAGCGTCCATCTGAGAAACTATGGGATAGAGACTTGATGAGAAAAAGAGATGTATGGGAACTGTATACTATTTGCTCATATTTTCGTGTAGCTTGGCCGCCGCACGCGATGGCAGAAGAGGCAAAAAAAAAAAAAAACATCAAGATCCCGGCGGGACTAACAGCTGCTGCAGCGCAAACTCCAACCGAAAAATGACTCTATTTACTCTATTTTGGCTTGTCTATCCTCTCCTTATGTTCTTCTTTTCACCAATGATTCCAGAAAACTTAACGTACCTAATGTAGCGACTTGTGAACCATGGATGTTTTCATCTTGTTTAACTCCTCAAAGTAATGTCTGCTCTTTTGTGGTTTTAAAGATGTCCTGTAACTGTAACAACTTATTGATATGATAATTATGTTCTTCCTGTGTTACAACAACTGTATGGCAGCAATCATTGACTCAACAAGTGTAAATGCCCAATATGTTAAAAAATCAAGTTTTCTGTGTTTTGGAACAGCTCAGATATTAGTTTAGACTTAGGGAAACTGCATTACCAGATTCAGACCTTGGAACACTCCCGATTAGATTTTACCACCGCAGGAGAAGCCAATGACTTTTCCCACACTTTCTCTAACTTCATTTCTGAAGACTGTTCTGTCTACTGTTTATAATCTTGCTCCTCATAATCATACTTCCCTGTATTGTCTAGATTCTTCGGCAGAGCATTCGGAATCTCGAGACCGAACTGCACCTGATTTTAAACATAAATAATTAATTATTTAAAATTAAAAAGGGTGAGATGCGGGAGCCAGTGTGAGGAATCCCGCCCATGACAAGGTCATGAGGAAGGAAGCTGACATACGCAAGGCGTGCTCAGACTTCAGGGACCCCTCTGGAAATTCCTAAGCATGTACCCCAACAAAAATCTGCCGGCTTTTGTGCTCTGCTTTTCCACTCTTCTGACATTTTCTGGAAAAAGTCAATTCAGGGCTTTAGTCTTCTGCATTTGAAAGAGTGTTTCAATCCAAAAACCCTCTGATGGCTTTCTAGCCTGCCTGCAGGACTCGTACAGCTGCGCATGTGATTGTTTGAGGCCTCCTGACCGCAGGAGGCACAGGAAGCTTAAAACATCCTAGGAATGTAGGAGCTTCCGAGGAGTCAAAATCTTTAGAATAGGACTGATTAAAGGTTTCATTTTTTGGGTCAATGCTTGCTGCCAAATTTTCATATCCTTTATTTTTAGATATAGTTGGTATATAGAAAAACAAGTAGTAGACCTGGTATTAGCAACATTAGATCTTCGAGTTAAGTACCTTCTTTGTTATATCCCACTGCACCTTTGTTCTATAGAGATGTAACTTTAATGCTTTAAGGAGATGCAAATTAAAGAAAAACACTTCAGGGGAAACAAAATCAACATTCATTAAGGAAGAGAGATAAAAAGTGTTAACAAGCTTCTTGGCCAGAAGATAATGTAAATCACCTGAGACCTTTTGTATACAAAATGATGTATAGAAAGAGTCTGGGCTGCGAACGCTACATAATTCTGTGTTACCCATTGATCTCCGTGTTTTACCAAAAGTATAAAAGGCCTTCTGAACAATAAAGGACGGGGGCCAGGGGCCGGGACCAGTTTCTCGGACCAGTTCTCGAACTAGTCTCTCGGCCTGGTTTCTTGGGACTCTGGCTCCCCCCATGTCTCTCTCTCTCCTCTTCTCTCCCCTTCCCTCTCTCTGCTCTTTACTTTAACTTCAGGCTGAATCTCCATCTGGGGCGCGGAGGCTCGCCAGGTCTACTTACTTGCCCCGGCTGTTAAGACCCGCGCGAAAGGGAGCTTAAGGCGAGGCACCCTTAGATATTCAAGCGGGCGCCGGTGGCCCAGCGTAGATGGTGCAAATTCCTTGTCTGGAATTTTATTGGCCTTCCGCGTAAACCAAGCTATTCAGCCCTCTTCCTCCACTTAATCTTCTTACTACACTATAGTTTCCTAATCTAATCTTACATTAATAAATAAACAAGTCTTTCCACGCCAACGCCGTCCACCCTTCGAATTCCCTGGATCCACCGGGCTGGACCCCGGCAGGCGGGACCCTTCTGCTTCCTCTCGAGTGCATACGGGTATATCGGGAACTTCTTGAGTTGCAGCAAGGGTGTGAAGGAACCTTTGGACGGTTCAGGGGTAGGTGTGATTGGCCTCGAGATGCTTCAGCAATAATTCGCCTCTGTTCGCCTGGAGGGGAGAACCTCCAGGATTTTCTCGACTTGCGGCAGGTGCTCTCGACTTACGACGGGGACCTCAGGGACCCGCTCTGGTGGCCTCAGGAAAGGCAGGTCCCCATGCGAGTTGCTAGGGGACCTCCCTGGATTCCTCTACCGTAGATGCCGGAACCTAAGACCTTGTCTGGAGTTGGGGCCGGAACGTGAGGATTTCTCTCCAGGCCTGACATGGATCCTGGGGTACTTCTGGAGTCTCCCTAGGCGATTCAGTCCTCATCTCGAGTGGGGGCATTCACGTGCGCTTTCCTCCCGAGCTCTAGAACCAGTGTCAGTCTTCCCGGCCCGACGATCAAGGGATCTGTGGCTTTCCCTTTGGGCATTCCCACCAAGTTTTCCAAACAGGCTTTCCCACAGGGCTGTCCCAAGTGCCACCGTTGTGTGGGTCGATAATCTGCATGAATGTCGAGGCAGTGCAGGGAAAACAGGTGTCCCTGGCATGGACTGAGACATCTGGAGGACTCTGGGAATGGTGGCACGACCCTGGAGTTCCTCTGGCCTTTCCTGTGGAGAGCGCCTGTTCTTGAGAGGCGACGGGAACACCGGGAATTCTTTCCCGACCACACACTGAAAGGATTCCCCGTCTCGAGCTAGGAGGCGGAAACGGGGCTCCTCTGGATGTGGGCGGGACTCTCGTCCTTCCTCTCGAGTGGAGACGGGTATGTCGGGGAACTTCTTGAGTTGCAGAAAGGGTGTGAAGGATCCTTTGGAAGTTCCTGAGGTTAGGTGTGATTAGCCTCGAGACACCTCAGCGGAAATGGGCCTCATCTCGCCTGGAGGGAGAACCTTCTGGATTTTCTCGAGTTGTGGCACGTGCTCTGGACTTACGACGGGGACCTCAGGGACCCGCTCTGGTGGCCTCAGGAAAGACCATTCCCCATGCGAGTTGCTCGGGGGCCTCTCGGGATTCCTCTTCCATCGATGCCGGGGTCTAAGACCTTGTGTGGAGTCGGTGCTGGAACCTGAGGATTCCTCTCCAGTGCTGACATGGATCTTGGGGTACTTCTGGAGTCTCCCCAGGGGAGTCAGTCCTCGTCTCGAGTGGGGCATGCACGTGCGCTTTACTCTCGAGCTGTAGCAGCAGTGTCACGCTTCCCTTCGCGTGGCTCAAGGGATCTGTGGCTTTCCCTCGAGGCTTTTCCAGGAGGCTTTCCCACGAGGCTTTTCCACAGGGCTGTCCCACGTGCCACCGTGGTGTGACTCGATCCTCGGCTTGATGTCGAGGCAGTGGAGGGAAAACAGGTTTCCCTGGAATGGACTGAGACATCTGCGGGACTCTGGGAATGGTGGCACGACCCTGGAGTCTTCTTGCCTTTCCTGTGGAGAGTGCCTCCTCTTGAGATGCGACGGGAATGCCGGGAATTCTTCCCCGACCACGCAGGAAAGGATCCCTCCTCTCGAGCAAGGAGGCGGAAACGGGGTTCCTCTGGATGTGAGCGGGATTCTCGTGCTTCCTCTCGAGTGGAGACGGATATGTCGGGAACCTCTTGAGTTGCAGCAAGGGTGTGAAGGACCCTTTGGAAGTTCCAGAGGTTAGGTGTGAATAGCCTCGAGACGCCTCAGCGGAAATGGGCCTCATCTCGCCTGGAGGGGAGAACCTCTTGGATTTTCTCGAGTTGCGGCAGGTGCTCTCGACTTACGACGGGGACCCCTGGGACCCGCTCTGGAGGCCTCAGTAAAGGCCAGTTCCCATGCGAGTTGCTCGGGGGGCCTCTCGGGATTCCTCTCCCGTCGATGCTGGGGGTAAGACCTTGTGTGGAGTCAGTGTCGGAACCTGAGGATTCCTCTCCAGTGCTGACATGGATCTTGGGGTACTTCTGGAGTCTCCCCAGGGGAGTCAGTCCTCGTCTGAATGGGGCATGCACGTGCGCTTTCCTCCGAGCGTTAGCAGCAGTGTCGCGCTTCCCTTCGCGTAAATCAAGGGATCAGGGGCTTTCCAAGGAGGCTTTCCCACGAGGCTTTCCCACGAGGCTTTCCCACAGGGCTGTCCACATGCAACCGTGGTGTGAGTCGATCCTCGGCTTGAAAGTCGAGGCAGTGCAGGGAAAATAGGTTTCCCTGGAATGTTCGGAGACATCTGGTTGTCTCTGGGAATGGTGGCACTACCCTGGAGTTCCTCTCGCCTTTCCTGTGGAGAGTGCCTCCTCTTGAGATGCGAAGGGAACGCCGGGAATTCTATCCCGACCACGCAGGGAAAGGATCCCTCCTCTCAAGCTAGGAGGCGGAAACGGGCTCCTCTAGATGTGGGTGGAACTCTCGTGCTTCTTCTCGAGTGGAGACGGGTATGTCGGGAACTTCTTGAGTTGCAGCAAGGGTGTGAAGGACCCTTTGGAAATTCCAGATATGAGATGTGATTAGCCTCGAGACGCCTCTGCGGAAATGGGCCTCATCTCGCCTGGAGGGGAGAACCTCCTGGATTTTCTCGAGTTGCGGCACGTGCTCTCTAATAACGTCGGAACCTCAGGGAGCCGCTCTGTGGCCTCAGGAAAGGCAAGTCCCCATGCGAGTTGCTCGGGGCCTCACAGGGGCCTCTCGGGTTTCCTCTTCCGTCGATGCTGGGGACTAAGACCTTGTGTGGAGTAAGTGCCGGAACCTGAGGATGCCTCTCCAGTGCTGACATGGATCTTGGGTACTTCTGGAGTCTCCCCCAGGGGAGTCAGTCTCGTCTCGAGTGGGGGCATGCACGTGGGCTTTCCACCCAGGCTGTAGCAGCAGTGTCACCATTCTCTTCGCGAGGATCAACGGATCTGTGGCTTTCCCTCGAGGCTTTCCCGCGAGGCTTTCCCCGAGGCTTTCCCACAGGGCTGTCCCACGTTCCACCGTGTGTTAGTCGATCCTCGGCTTGAAAGTCGAGCAGTGCAGGGAAAAACAGGTTTCCCTGGAACGGACTGAGTCTTCTGGGGACTCTGGGAATGTGGCACGACCCTGGAGTTCCTCTCGCCTTTCCTGTGGAGAGCGCCTCCTCTTGAGATGCGACGGGAACGCCGGGAATTCTTTCCCGACCACGCAGGGAAAGGATCTCTCCTCTCGAGCTAGGAGGAGGAAACGGGGCTCCTCTCGATGTAGGCGGACTCTCGTGCTTCCTCTCGAGTGGAGACGGGTATGTCGGGAACTTCTTGAGTTGCAGCAAGGGTGTGAAGGACCCTTTGGAAGTTCC
>NW_017195804.1:0-8766 GCF_001704415.2 Capra hircus
AAGGATCCCTCCTCTCGAGCTATGAGGCGAAACGGGGCTCCTCTGTATGTGGGCGGGACTCTCGTCCTTCTTCTCGAGTGGAGTCGGGTATGAACGGGGAACTTCTTGAGTTGCAGCAAGGGTGAAGGACCCTTGGGAAATTCCAGCGGTTTAGGTGTGATTAGCCTCGAGGAGCCTCATCGGAAAGGGCCTCATCTCGCCTGAGGGGAGAACCTAATGGATTTTCTCTAGTTGCGGCAGGTGCTCTCGACTTACGACTGGGACCTCAGGGACCGCTCTGGTGGCCTCAGGAAAGGCCAGTCCCCATGCAGTTGCTCGGGGGCCCTCGGGATTCCTCTCCCGTCAATGCCGGGCCCTGGGACCTTGTGTGGAGTCTGTGTCGGATCCTGAGGATTCCACTCCAGTGCTGACATGGATCTTGGGTACTTCTGGAGTCTCCCAGGGGAGTCATTCCTCGTCGCGAGTGAGATATGCACGTGGGTTTTTCCACCCGAGCTGTAGCAGCAGTGTCAAGCTTCCCTTCGCGTGGATCATGGGATCTGTGGCTTTCTCTCGAGGCTTTCTCAGGAGACTTTCCCACGAGGCTTTCCCACAGGGCTGTCCCACATGCCACCGTGGTGTGAGTCGATCCTCAGCTTGAAAGTCGAGGCAGTGTAGGGAAAAATGGTTTCTGTGGAATGGAATGAGACATCTGGGGGAGTGTGGGAACGGTGGCACGAACCTGGAGTTCCTCTCCCGTTTCAAGTGGAGAGCGCCTCCTCTTGAGATGCGACGGAAACGCCGGGAATACTTTCCAGACCACGCAAGGAAAGGATCCCTCCTCTAGAGCTATGAGGCGGAAACGGGGCTCCTCTGTATGTGGGCGGGACTCTCGTCCTTCTTCTCGAGTGGAGTCGGGTATGACGGGGAACTTCTTGAGTTGCAGCAAGGGTGTGAAGGACCCGTGGGAAATTCCAGCGTTTAATTGTGATTAGCCTTGAGGAGCCTCATCGGAAAAGGGCCTCATCTCGCCTGGAGGGGAGAAACCTAATGGATTTTCTCGAGTTGCGGCAGGTGCTCTCGACTTACGACTGGGACCTCAGGGACCCGCTCTGGTGGCCTCAGGAAAGGCCAGTCCCCATGTGAGTTGCTCGGGGGCCTCTCAGGATTCCTCTCCCGTCGATGCCGGGGCCTAAGACCTTGTGTGGAATCGGTGCCCGAACCTGAGGATTCCTCTCCAGTGCTGACATGGATCTTGGGTACTTCTGGAGTCTCCCCAGTGGAGTCAGTCCTCCTCTCGAGTGGGGGGCATGCACCGTGCGCTTTCCTCTCGAGTTGTAGCAGCACTGTCGCCTTCCATTCGCGTGGATCAAGGGATCTGTGGCTTTCCCTCGAGGCTTTCCCACGAGGCTTTCCCACAGGGCTGTCCCACGTGCCACCGTGGTGTGAGTCGATCTTCAGATTGGAAAGTCGACTCAGTGCTGGGAAAAAAAGGTTTCCCTGGAACGGACGGAGATATCTGGGGGGACTCTGGGAATGGTTGCACGACCCTGGAGTTCCTATCGCCTTTCCTGTTGAGAGAGCCTCCTCTTGAGATGCGACGGAAATGCCGGGAATTCTTTCCCCGACTACGCAGGGAAAGGATCCCTCCCCTCGAGCTAGGAGGAGGAAACAGGGCTCCTCTGGATGTGGGCGGGATTCTCGTGCTTCCTCTCGAGTGGAGACGGGCATGTCGGGGAACTTCTTGAGTTGCAGCAAGGGTGTGAAGGACCCTTTGGAAGTTCCAGAGGTTAGGTGTAATTAGCCTCGAGACGCCTCAGTGGAAATGGGCCTCATCTCGCCTGGAGGGGAGAACCCCCTGGATTTTCTCGAGTTGCGGCAGGTGCTCTCGAATTGAGACGTTGTCCTCAGGGACCCGCTCTGGAGGCCTCTGAAATGCCAGTCCCCCATGGGAGTTGCTCGGGACCTCTCGGGATTCCACTCCCGTCGATGCCGGGACTAAGACATTGTGTGGAGTCGGTTCCGGAACCTGAGGCTTCCTCTCCAGTGCTGAAAAGGATCTTGGGGAACTTCTGGGACTCTCCCCAGTGGAGTCAGTCCTCGTCTCGAGTGGGGGCATACAAGTGCGCTTTACTCTCGAGCTGTAGCAGCATTGTAACGCTTCCCTTCGCGTGGATCAAGGGATCTGTGGCTTTCCCCTCTAGGCTTTCCCACGAGGCTTTCCCACGAGGCTTTCCCACAGGCTGTCCACGTGGCAACGTGGTGTGAGTCGATCCTCTGCTTGAAAGTCGAAACAGTGCAGGGAAGACAGGTTTCCCTGGAATGGACTGAGATATCTGGAGGACTCTGGAATGGTGGCACAACCCTGGAGTTCCTCACGCCTTTACTGTGGAGAGTGCCTCCTCTTGAGATGCGACAGGAACGCCGGGAATTCTTTCCCGACCACGCAGGGAAAGGAACCCGTCTCTCGAGCAAGGAGGCCGAAACGGGTCTCCTCTGGATGTGGGCGGGACTCTCGTGCATCATCCTGAGTGGAGTCGGGTATGCCGGGGAACTTCTTGAGTTGTTAGCAAGGGTGTGAAGGACCCTTTGGAAGTTCCAGAAGTTAGGTGTGATTAGCCTCTAGACCGCTCAGCGGAAATGGGCCTCATCTCCCCTGGAGGGGAGAACCTCCTGGATTTTCTCCGAGTTGTGGCAGGTGCTCTCGACTTAAGAAGGGGACCTCAGCGACCTGCTCTGGTGGCCTCAGGAAAGGCCAATCCCCATGCGAGTTGCCTCAGGGGGCCTCTCGGGATTCCTCTCCCGTCGATGCCGAGGCTTAAGACCATGTGTGGAATCGGTGTCGCGAACATGAGGATTACCTCTCCAGTGCTGACATGGATCTTGGGGAACTTCTGGAGCCTACCCAGGGGACTCAGTCCTCGTCTCGAGTTGGCGCATCCACGTGAGATTTGCTCCCGAGCTGAAGCAGCAGTGTCACGCTTCCCTTCGCGTGGATCAAGGGATCTGTGGCTTTCCCCCGAGGCTTTCCCACGAGGCTTTCCCACGAGGCTTTCCCACAGGGCTGTCCCACGTGCCACCGTGGTGTGAGTCGATTCTCGGCTTGAAAGTCGAGGCAGTGCAGGGAAAACAGGTCTCCCTGGAATGGACTGAGACATCTGGGGGACTCTGGGAATGGTGGCACAACCCAGGAGTTCCTCTCGCCTTTCCTGTGGAGAGCGCCTCCTCTTGAGATGCTGACGGGAACCCCGGGAATTCTTTCCCGACCACGCAGGGAAAGGATCCCTCCTCTCGAGCTAGGAGGCGGGAAACGGGACTCCTCTGGATGTGGGCGGGACTCTCGTGCTTCCTCTCGAGTGGAGACGGATATGTCGGGGAACTTCTTGAGTTGCAGCAAGGGTGTGAAGGACCCTTCGGAAGTTCCAGAGGTTAGGTGTGATTAGCCTCGAGACCCCTCAGCGGAAATGGGCCTCATCTCGCCTGGAGGGGAGAACCTCCTGGATTTTCTCGAGTTGTGGCAGGTGCTCTCGAGTTATGACGGGGACATCAGGGACCCTCTCTGGTGGCCTCAGGAAAGCCCAGACGCCATGCGAGTTGCTCGGGGGCCTCTCGGGATTCCTCTCCCGTAGATGCAGTCGCCTAAGACCTTGTGTGGAGTCCGGTGCCGGAACCTGAGGATTCCTCTCCAGTGCTTACATGGATCTTGGGGTACTTCTGGAGTCTCCCAGGTGAGTCAGTCCTCATATCTATTGGGGTCATGCATATGCAATTTCCTCCAGAGCTGTAGCAGCAGTGTCACTCTTTCCTTCGCGTGGATCCAGGAATCTGTGGCTTTCCTTGGAGGCTTTCCCACGAGGCTTTCCCACGAGGCTTTCCCACGACGTTTTCCACTGGGCTGTCCCACGTACCACCGTGGTGTGAGTCGATCCTCGGCTTGAATGTCGAGGCAGTGCTGGGAAAAACTGGTTTCCCTGTTATGGACTGAGCATCTGGGGGACTCTGGGAATAGTGGCACGACCCAGGAGTTCCTCTCGCCTTTCTGTGGTGAGCGCCTCCACTTGAGATGCGACGGGATCGCCGGGAATTCTTTCTCCGACCACACAGGAAATGAATCCCTCCTCTGGAACTATGAAGCGGAAACGGGGCTCCTCTGGATGTGGGTGGGACTCTCGTGCTTCCTCTCGATTGGAAACGGGTATGTCGAGGAACTTCTTGTGTTGCAGCAAGGGTGTTAAGGACCCTTTGGAAGTTCCCAGAGGTTAGGTGTGATTAGCATCGAGACGCCTCAGCGGGAAATGGGCCTCATCTCGCCTGAAGGGGAGAACCTCCTGGATTTTCTCGAGTTGCGGCAGGTACTGTGGACTTAAGACGGGACCTCAGGGACCGCCCTGGTGGCCTCAGGAAATGCCAGTCCCCATGCGAATTGCTCGGGGGCCTCTCGGGATTCCTGTCCCGTCGATGCCGGGGCCTAAGACCTTGTGTGTGAGTCGATGCCGGAACCTGAGGATTCCTCTCCAGCCTGACATGGATCTTGGGGTACTTCTGGAGTCTCCCCAGGGAAGTCAGTCCTCGTCTCGAGTGGGGGCATGCTCGTGCGCTTTCCTCCGAGCTGTAGCAGCAGTGTCACGCCTTCCCTTCGCTGTGGCATCAAGGGATCATGTGGCTTTCCCTCGGAGGCTTTCCACGGAGGCTTTCCCATGAGGCTTTCCCACAGGGCTGTCCCACGTGCCACCGTCGGTTGAGTCGATCCTCGGCTTGAAAAGTCGAGACAGTGCCAGGGAAAACCAGGTTTCCCTGTGAATGGACTGAGATATCTGGGGGATCTGGGGAATGGTGGCACGACCCTGGAGTTCCTCTCGCCTTTCCTGTGGAGAGCGCCTCCTCTTGAGATTCGACCGGGAACGCCGGGAATTCTTTCCCCGACCACGCAGGGAAAGGATCCCTCCTCTCGGAGCTAGCAGGCGGAAACGGGGCTCCTCTGGATGTGGCCCGGGACTCTCCGTGCTTCCTCTCGAGTGGAGACCGGTATGTCGGGGAACTTCTTGAGTTGCAAGCAAGGGGTGTGAAGGACCCTTTGGAAGTTCCAGATGTTAGAGTGTGTTTAGCCTCGAAGACGCCTCAGCGGAAATGGGCCTCATCTCGCCTGGAGGGGAGAACCTCCTGGATTTTCTCGAGTTGCGGCAGCGTGCTCTCGACTTACGACGGGGACCTCAGGGACCCGCTCTGGTGGCCTCAGGAAATGGCCAGTCCCCATGCGAGTTGCTCGGGGGCACTCTCCGGATTCCTCTCCCCGTCGAATGCCGGGGACCGTAAGACCTTGTGTGGAGTCGGTTCCGGAACCTGAGGATTCCTCTCCAGTGCTCGCACATGGATCTTGGGGGTACTTCTGGAGTCTCCCCAGGGGAGTCCAGTCCTCGTCTCGAGTGGGGGCATGCAACGTGCGCTTTCCTCAGAGCTAGTAGCAGCAGTGTCACGCTTCCCTTCGCGTGGATCAAGGGATCTGTGGCTTTCCTCGAGCTTCCATGAGGCTTTCCCACAGGGCTGTCCCACGTGCCACCGTGGTGTGAGTCGATCCTCGGCTTGAAAGTTCGAGGCAGTGCAGGGAAAACAGGTTTCCCTGGAATGGACTGAGACATCTGGGGGACTCTGGGAATGGTGGCACGACCCTGGAGTTTCCTCTCGCCTTTCCTGTGGAGAGCGCCTCCTCTTGAGATGCGACGGGAAACGCGGGGAATTCTTTTCCCGACCACGCAGCGGAAAGGATCCCATCCTCTGGAGCTAGGAGGCGGAAACGGGGTCTCCTCTGGATGTGGGGCGGGACTCCTCGTGGCTTCCTCTCGAGTGGAGACGGGTAATGTCGGGGAACTTCTTGAGTTGCAGCAAGGGTGTGAAGGACCCTTTGGAAGTTCCAGATGTTAGATGTGTTAGCCTCGAGCCTCAGCGGAAATGGGCCTCATCTCCTGGAGGGTAGAACCTCTGAATTTTCTCGAGTTGCGGCAGGTGCTCTCGACTTACGACAGGGGACCTCAGGGACCCGCTCTGGTGGCCTCAGAAAGGCCAGTCCCCATGCGAGTTGCTCGGGGGCCTCTCGGGATTCCTCTCCCCTCGATGCCGGGGCCTAAGACTTGTGTGAGTCGGTGCCGGGAACCTGAGGATTCCTCTCCAGTGCTGACATGGATCTTGGGGTACTTCTGGAGTCTCCCAGGGGAGTCAGTCCTCGTCTCGAGTGGGGGGGCATGCACGTGCGCTCCCGAGCTGTAGCAGCAGTGTCACGCTTCCCTTCGCGTGGATCAAGGGATCAGGGGGGGCTTTCCCATGAGGCTTTCCCACGAGGCTTTCCCACAGGGCTGTCCCACGTGCCACCGTTGTATGAGTCGATCCTCGGCTTGAAAGTCGAGGCAGTGCAGGGAAAACTGGTTTCCCTGGCATGGACTGAGCATCTGGGGGACTCTGGGAATGGTGGCACGACCCTGGAGTTCCTCTCGCCTTTCCTGTGGAGAGCGCCTCCTCTTGAGATGCGACGGGAACGCCAGGAATACTTACCCGACCACGCTAGGGAAAGGATCCCTCCTCTGGAACTATGAGGCGGAAACGGGCTCCTCTGGATGTGGGCGGGACTCTCGTGCTTCCTCTCGAGGGGAAACGGGTATGTCGAGGAACTTCTTGGAGTTTGCAGCAAGGGTGTGAAAGACCCTATGGAAGTTCCAGGAGGTTAGGTGTGATTAGTCTCGAGACGCCTCAAGCACAAATGGGCCTCATGTCGCCTGAAGGGAAGAACCTCCTGAATTTTCTCGAGTTGCGGCAGGTGCTGTGGACTTAAGACGGGGTCCTCAGGGACCCGCTCTGGTGGCCTCAGGAAAGGCCAGTCACCATGCGAGTTGCACGGGGGCCTCTCGGGATTCCTCTCCCGTCGATGCCGGCGCCTATACCTTGTGTGGAGTCAGTGCCGAAACCTGGAGAAAACCTCTCCAGTGCTTACATGGACCTTGGTGGTACTTCTGGAGTCCTCCCCGGTTAGTCAGTCCTCGTCCCTAGTGGATGCATGTACGGTGCAAATTTCCTCCCGAGCTGTAGCAGCAGTGTCACGCTTCCCTTCGCGTGGATCCAGGAATCTGTGGCTTTTCCCGTGGAGGCTTTCCCACGAGGCTTTGCCACAGGCTTTCCCACGACGTTTACCCACTGGGCTGTCCCACGTGCCACCGTGTTGTGAGTCGTCCTTGGCTTGAAAGTCGAGGCAGTGCTGGGAAACTGGTTTCCCTGTTATGGACTGAGCATTTGGGGGACTCTGGGAATGGTGGCACGACCCTGGAGTTCCTCTCGCCTTTCCTGTGGAGAGCGCCTCCTCTTGAGATGCGACGGGAACGCCAGGAATACTTACCCGACCACCTAGGGAAAGGATCCCTCCTCTGGAACTATGAGGCGGAAACGGGGCTCCTCTGGATGTGGGCGGGACTCTCGTGCTTCCTCTCGAGGGGAAACGGGTATGTCGAGGAACTTCTTGAGTTGCAGCAAGGGTGTGAAAGACCCTTGGAAGTTCCAGAGGTTAGGTGTGATTAGTCTCGAGACGCCTCAGCACAAAATGGGCCTCATGTCGCCTGAAGGGAGAACCTCCTGAATTTTCTCGAGTTGCGGCAGGTGCTGTGGACTTAAGACGGGGTCCTCAGGGACCCGCTCTGGTGGCCTCAGGAAAGGCCAGTCCCCTGCGGTTGCTCGGGGCCTCTCGGATTCCTCTCCTTAGATGCCTGGGCCTAAGATCTTGTGTGAAGTCGGTGCCTGAACCTGAGGTTTCCTCTCCAGTGCTGACATGCATCTTGGGGTATTTCTGGAGTCTCCCCAGGGGAGTCAGTCCTCGTCTCGAGTGGGGCATGCACGTGCGCTTTCCTCCCTAGCTGTAGCAGCAGTGTCACGCTACCCTTCTCGTGGATCAAGGGATCTGTGGCTTTCCCTCGAGGCTTTCCCACGAGGCTTTCCCACGAGGCTTTTCCACAGGGCAGTCCCACGTGCCACCGTGGTGTGAGTGGATCCTCGGCTTCAAAGTCGAGGCAGTGCAGGGAAAACAGGTTTCCCTGGAATGGAGTGAGACATCTGGGGGACGCTGGGAATGGTGGCACGACCCTGGAGTTCCTCTCGCCTTTTCCTGTGGAGAGTGCCTCCTCTTGAGATGCGACAGGAACGCCGGGAATTCTTTCCCGACCCAGCAGGAAAAGGACCCCTCTTCGAGCAAGGAGGCGGAAACGGAGCTCCTCTGGATGTGGGCGGAACTCTCGTGCTTCCTCTCGAGTGGAATCGGGTATGTCGGGAACTTCTTGAGTTGCAGCAAGGGTGTGAAGGACCCTTTGGAAGTTCCAGAGGTAGATGTGATTAGCCTCGAGACGCCTCAGCGGAAATGGGCCTCATCTCGCCTGGAGGGTGGAACCTCATGTAATTTTCTCGAGTTGCGGCAGGTGATCTCGACTTACGACGGGGACCTCAGGGACCCGCTCTGGTGGTCTCAGGAAAGGCCAGTCCCCATGCGAGTTGCTCGGGGCCTCTCGGGATATCCCTCCATCGATGCCGGGGCCTAAGACATTGTGTGAGTCGGTGCGGAACCTGAGGATTCCTCTCCAGTGCTGACATGGATCTTGGGGTACTTCTGGAGTCTCCCCAGGGGAGTCAGTCCTCGTCTCGAGTGGGGGCATGCACATGCGATTTCCTCCCGAGCTGTAGCAAGCAGTGTCACGCTTCCCTTCGCGTGGATCCAAGGGATCTGTGGCTTTCCCACGAGGCTTTCCCACAGGGCTGTCCCAC
>NW_017195805.1:0-8766 GCF_001704415.2 Capra hircus
GGAGCAACTCGCATGGGGACTGGCCTTTCCTGACGCCACCACAGCGGGTCCCTGAGGTTCCCGTCGTAAGTCGAGAGCACCTGCCGCAACTCGAGAAAATCCAGGAGGTTCTCCCCTCCAGGCGAGATGAGCCCATTTCCGCTGAGGCGTCTCGAGGCTAATCACACTAAACTCTGGAACTTCCAAAGGGTCCTTCACAACCCTTGCTGCAATTCAGAAGCTCTCCGACATACCCAACTCCACTCGAGAGGAAGCACGAGAGTCCCGCCCACATCCAGAGGAGCCCCGTTTCCGCCTCCTAGCTCGAGAGGAGGGATCCTTTCCCTGCATGGTCGGGAAAGAATTCCCGGCGTTCCCGTCGCATCTCAAGTGGAGGCGCTCTCCACAGGATAGGCGAGAGGAACTCCAGGTCGTGCCACATTCCCAGAGTCCCCCAGATTTCTCAGTCCATTCCAGGGAAACCTGTTTTCCCTGCACTGTCTCGACTTTCTACCCGGGGTTGGACTCACACCACGGTGGCACGTGGGACAGCACTGTGGGAAAGCCTCGTGGGAAAGCCTTGATGGAAAGCCACAGATCCCTTGATCCACACGAAGGGAAGCGCTACACTGCTGCTACAGCTCGAGGGGAAAGTGCACGTGCATGCCCCCACTCGAGACGAGGACTGACTCCCCTGGGGAGACTCCAGAAGTACCCCAAGATCCATGTCAGCACTGGAGAGGAATCCTCAGGTTCCGGCACCGACTCCACACAAGATCTTAGGCCCCTGCATCGACGGGAGAGGAATCCCGAGAGGGCCTCGAGCAACTCGCATGGGGACTGGCCTTTCCTGACGCCACCACAGCGGGTCCCTGAGGTTCCGTCGTAAGTCGAGAGCACCTGCCGCAACTCGAGAAAATCCAGGAGGTTCTGCCCTCCAGGCGAGATGAGGCCCATTTCCGCTGAGGCGTCCTGAGGCTAATCACACCTAAACTCTGGAACATCCAAAGGGTCCTTCACACCCTTACTGCAACTCAAGAAGTTCCTCGAAAAACCGGTCTCCACTCGAGAGGAAGCACGAGAGTCCCGCCCACATCCAGCGGAGACCCGTTTCCGCCTCCTAGCTCGAGGAGTGGGATCCTTTCCCTGCGTGGTCGGAAAAAAATTCCCCGGCGTTCCGCTCGCATCTCAAGAGGAGGCGCTCTCCACAGGAATGCGAGAGGAACTCCAGGTTGTGCCACCATTCCAGAGTCCCCCAGATGTCTCAGTCCATTCCAGGGAAACCTGTTTTCCCTGCACTGTCTCGACTTTCTAGCCGGGGTTGGACTCACACCACGGTGGCACGTGGGACAGCACTGTGGGAAAGCCTCGTGGGAAAGCCTTGATGGAAAGCCACAGATCCCTTGATCCACACGAAGGAAGCGACACTGCTGCTACAGCTCGGTAGGAAAGTGCACGTGCATGCCCCCACTCGAGACGAGGACTGACTCCCCTGGGGAGACTCCAGAAGTACCCAAGATCCATGTCAGCACTGGAGAGGAATCCTCAGGTTCCGGCACCGACTCCACACAAGATCTTAGGCCCCTGCATCGACGGGAGAGGAATCCCGAGAGGGCCTCGACAACTCGCATGGGGACTGGCCTTTCCTGACGCCACCACAGCGGGTCCCTGAGGTTCCCGTCGTAAGTCGAGAGCCTGCCGCAACTCGAGAAAATCCAGGAGGTTCTCCCCTCCAGGCGAGATGAGGCCCATTTCCGCTAGGCGTCTCGAGGCTAATCACAACTAAACTCTGGAACTTCCAAAGGGTCCTTCACACCCTTGCTGCAACTCAAGAAGCTCTCCGACATACCGAACTCCACTCGAGAGGAAGCACGAGAGTCCCGCCCACATCCAGAGGAGCCCTGTTTCCGCCTCCTAGCTCGAGAGGAGGGATCCTTTCTCTGCGTGGTCGGGAAAGAATTCCCGGCGTTCCCGTCGCATCTCAAGTGGAGGCGCTCTCCACAGGATAGGCGAGAGGAACTCCAGGGTCGTGCCACATTCCCAGAGTCCCCCAGATTTCTCAGTCCATTCCAGGGAAACGTGTTTTCCCTGCATTGCCTTGACTTTCAAGCCGAGGATCGACTCACACCACGGTGGCACGTGGACAGCCCTGTGAGAAAGCCTCGTGGGAAAGCCTCATGGGAAAGCCTCGAGGGAAAGCCCCTGATCCCTTGATCCACGCGAAGGGAAGCGTGACACTGCTGCTACCGCTCGGGAGGAAAGCGCACGTGCATGTCCCCACTCGAGCCGAGGACTGACGCAAGCTTGGGAGACTCCAGAAGTACGCCAAGATCCATGTCAGCACTGGAGAGGAATCCTCAGGTTCCGGTCCCGACTCCACACAAGGTCTTAGGCCCCGGCATCGACGGGAGAGGAATCCTGAGAGGCCCCCTAGTACCTCGCATGGGGACTGGCCTTTCCTGAGGTCACCAGAGCGGGTCCCTGAGGTCTTCGTCGTAACTCGAGAGCACCTGCCACAACTCGAGAAAATCCAGGAGGTTCTCCCCTGCAGGCGAGATGAGGCCCGTTTCCACTGAGGTGTCTCCAGGCTAATCACACGTGAACTCTGGAACTTCTAAAGAGTCTTTCACAGTCATGCTGCAACTCAAGAAGTTCCCCGACATACCCGTCTCCACTCAAGAGGAAGCACGAGGGTCCCGGCCACATCCAGAGGAGCTCCGTTTCCGGCTCGTAGCTCGAGATGAGGGATCCTTTCCCTACTTGGTCGGGAAAGAATTTCCGGCATTCCCATCTTATCTCAAGAGGAGGCGCTCTCCAAAGGAAAGGGGAGAGGAACTGCAGGGTCGTGCCACCATTCCAAGACTCCCCCAGATGTCTCAGTCCATTCCATAGGAACCTGTTTTCCCTGCACTGCCTCGGCTTTCACGCGAGGATCGATTCACACCACCGAGACACGTGGGACAGCCCTGTGGAGAGCCTCGTGGGAAAGACTCGAGGGAAAGTCACAGATCCCTTGGTCCACGCAAGCAGAAGCGTGACACTGCTGCTACAGCATGGGAGGAAAGGGCACGCTCATGCCCCCACTCGAGACGAGGCCTGAATCCCCTGGGGAGACTCCAGAGGTAGCCCAAGATCCATGTCAGCACTGGAAAGGAATCCTCAGGGTCCGACTGCACACAAGGTCTTAGGCCCCGACATCGACAGGAGAGGAATCCGAGAAGCCCCCGAGCAACTCGCATGGGGACTGCCCTTTCCTCAGGCCACCAAAGCGGGTCCTTGAGGTCCAGGTCGTAAGTCGAGAGCACCTGCCGCAACTCGAGAATATCCAGGAGGTTCTCCCCTTCAGGTGAGCTGAGGCCCATTTCCGCTAAGGCGTCACGAGGCTAATCACACCTAAACTTTCGAACTTCCAAAGAGTCCTTCACACCCTTGCTTCAACTCAAGAAGTTCCCCGACATACCCGTCTCCACTTGAGAGGAAGCACAAGAATCCCGCCCATATCCAGTGGAGCCCCTTTTCTGCCTCATAGCTCGAGAGGAGGGATCCTTTCCGTGCATGGGCGGGAAAGAATTCCCGGCGTTCCCGTCGCATCTCAAGAGGAGGCGCTCTCCACAGGAAAGGCGAGAGGAACTCCAGGGTCATGCCACCATTCCCAGAGTCCCCCAGATGTCTCAGTCCATTCCAGGGAAACCTGTTTTCCTGGCACTGCCTCCACTTTCAAGCCGAGGATCGACTCACATCACGGTTGCACGAGGGAAAGCACTGTGGGAAAGCCTCGTGGAAAGCCTCGTGGGAAACGCTCGAAAGCCACTGATCCCTTGATCCACACGAAGGGAAGCGTGACACTGCTGCTACAGCTCTGGAGGAAAGCACACGTGCAAGCCCCCCTCGAGACGAGGACTGACTCCCCTGGGGAGACTCCAGAAGTACCCCAAGATCCATGTCAGCACTGGAGAGGAATCCTCAGGTTCCGGCACCGACACGACACAAGGTCTTAGGGCCCGGCATCAATGGGAGAGGAATTCCGAAAGGCCTCTGAGCAACTCGCATGGGTACTGGCCTTTCCTGAGGCCACCAGAGCGGGTCCCTGAGGTCCCCGTCCTAAGTCGAGAGCACCTGCCGCAACTCGAGAAAATCCAGGAGGTTCTCCCCTCCAGGCGAGATGAGGCCCTTTTCCGCTGAGATGTCTCGAGTCTAATCACACCTAAACTCGGGAACTTCGAAAGGGTCCTTCACACCTTTGCTTCAACTCAAGAAGTTCCCCGACATACCCGTCTCCACTCGAGAGGAAGCACGAGAGTCCAGCCCACATTCAGATGAGCCGTGTTTCCGCCTCCTAGCTCGAGAGGAGGATCCTTTCCCTGCGTGTCCGGAAAGAATTCCCGGCGTTCCCGTCGCATCTCAAGAGGAGGGCTCTAAACAGTAAAGGTGAGAGGAACTCCAGGTCGTGCCACCATTCCCTGAATGCCCCGGATGTCTCAGTCCATTCCAGGGAAACCTGTTTACCCTGCACTGCCTCGACTTTCAATCCGAGGATAGAGTCACACCACGGTGGCACGTGGAGAGCCCTGTGGGAAAGCCTCGAGGGAAAGCCTCGTGGGAAAGCCTCGAGGTAAAGCCACAGATCCCTTGATCCACGTGAAGGGAAGCGTGACACTGCTGATAGAGCTTGGAAGGTAAGCGCACGGGCATGCCCCCACACGAGACGAGGACTGACTCCCAGGGGAGACTCCAGAAGTACCCCAAGATCCATGTCAGCACTGGAGAGAAATCCTCAGGTTCCAGCACCGACTCCACACAAGGTCTTAGGCCCTGGCATCGATGGCAGAGCAATACCGAGAGGCCCCCGAGCAACTCGCATGGGGACTGACCTTTCCTGAGGCCACCAGAGCGGGTCCCTTTGGCCCCGTCGTAAGTCGAGGGCACCTGCCGCAACTCGAGAAAATCCAGGAGGTTCTCCCCTCTAAGCGAGATGATGCCCATTTCCAGAGAGGCGTCTCGAGGGTAATCACATCTAACCTCTGGAACTTCCAAAGGATCCTTCACACCCTTGCTGCAACTCAAGAAGTTCCCCGACATACCCGTTCTCCACTCGAGAGGAATGAGGAGAGTCCCTCCCTCATCCAGAGGAGCCCCGTTTCCGCCTCCTAGCTCGTGAGCTGGGATCCTTTCCCTGCGTGGTCGGGAAAGAATTCCCGGCGTTCCCGTCGCATCTCAAGAGGAGGGGCTCTCCACAGGAAGGGCGAGAGGTAATCCAGGGTCGTGCCACCATTCCCAGAGTCCCCCAGATGTCTCAGTCCATTCCAGGGAAACCTGTTTTCCCTGCACTGCCACGACTTTCAAGCCGAGGATCGACTCACACCACGGTGGCTTGTGGGACAACCCTGTGGGAAAGCCTCGTGGGGCAAGCCTCGAGGGAAAGCCACAGATCCCTTGATCCACGGGAAGAGAAGCGATGACACTTGCTGCTACAGCTCGAGAGGAAATCGCACGTGAATGCCCCAATTCGAGACGAGGACTGACTCCCCTCTGGAGACTCCAAAAGTACCCCAAATCCATGTCAGCACTGGAGAGGAATCCTCAGGTTTCGGCAGCGATTCCACACAAGGTCTTAGGCCCCGGCATCGACGGGAGAGGAATCCCGAGAGGCCCCCGAGCAACTCGCATGGGGACTGGCCTTTCCTGAGGCCAACAGAGCGGGTCCCTGAGGTCCCCGTCGTAAGTTGAGAGCACCTGCCGCAAACTCGAGAAAATCCAGGAGGTTCTCCGCTCCACGGCGAGATGAGGCCCATTTCCGCTGAGGCGTCTCGAGGCTAATCACACCTAAACCTCTGGAACTTACAAAGGGTCCTTCACACCCTTGCTGCAACTCAAGAAGTTCCCCGACATACCCGTCTCCACTCGAGGGGAAACACGAGAGTCCCGCCCCTCATCCAGAGAAGCCCCGTTTCCGCCTCCTAGCTCGAGAGGAGGGATCCTTTCCCTGCGTGTTCGGGAAAGAATTCCCAGCGTTCCTGTTGCATCTCAAGAAGAGGCGCTCTCCACAGGAAAGGCGAGAGGAACTCCAGGGTCGTGCCACCATTCCCAGAGTCTCCCAGATGTCTCAGTTCATTCCAGGGAAACCTGTTTTCCCTGCACTGCCTCGACTTTCAAGCCGAGTATGGACTCACACCACAGTGACACGTGGGACAGCCCTGTGGGAAAGCCTCGTGGGAAAGCCTCGAGGGAAAGCCTCAGATCCCTTGATCCACGTGAAGCGGAAGCGTGACACTGCTGCTACAGCTCGGGAGAAAAGCGAACGTGCATGCCCCCACTCGAGACGAGGACTGACTCCCCTGGGGAGACTCCAGACGTACCCCAAGATCCATGTCAGCACTGGAGAGGAATCCTCAGGTTCCGGCACTGACTCCACACAAGGTCTTAGGCCCCGGCATCGACGGGAAAGGAATACGAGAGGCACCCGAACAACTCGCATGGGGACTGGCCTTTCCTGAGGCCACCAGAGCGGGTCCCTGAGGTCCCCGTCGTAAGTCGAGAGCACCTGCCGCAACTCGAGAAAATCCAGGAAGTTCTCCCCTCCAGGCGAGATGAGGCCCATTTCCGCTGAGGCGTCTCGAGGCTAATCACACCTAAACTCTGCAACTTACAAAAGGGTCCTTCACACCCTTGCTGCAACTCAAGAAGTTCCCCGACATACCCGTCTCCATTCGAGAGGAAGCACGAGAGTCCCCCCACATCCAGAGGAGCCCCGTTTCTGCCTCCTAGCTTGAGAGGAGGGAGCCTTTCCCTGCGTGGTCGGGAAAGAATTCCCGGCGTTCCCGTCGCATCTCAAGAGGAGGCGCTCTCCACAGGAAAGGCGAGAGGAACTCCAGGGTCGTGCCACCATTCCCAGAGTCCCCCAGATGTCTCAGTCCATTCCAGGCATACCTGTTTTTCCTGCACTGCCTAGACTTTCAAGCGAGGATCGACTCACAACACGGTGGCACGTGGGACAGCCCTGCGGGAAAGCCTTGTGGGAAAGCCTCGTGCGAAAGCCTCGAGGGGAAAGCTACAGATCCATGATCCACGCGAATGGAAGCGTGACACTGCTGCTAGAGCTCAGGAGGAAAGCACACGTGCATGCCCCCACACGAGACGAGTACTGACTCCCCTGGGGAGACTCCAGAAGTACCCCAAGATCCAAGTCATCACTGGAGAGAAATCCTCAGTTTCTGGCACCGACTCCACACAAGGTCTTAGGCCCCGGCATCAACAGTAGAGGAATCCCGAGAGACCCCGAGCAACTCGCATGGGGACTGGCCTTTCCTGAGGCCACCAGAGCGGGTCCCTGAGGTCCCCGTCGTAAGTCGAGAGCACCTGCCGCAACTCGAGAAATCCAGGAGGTTATCCCTCCAGGCGAGATGAGGCCCATTTCCGCTGAGGGGTCTCGAGGCTAATCACACCTAACCTCTGGAACATCCAAAGAGTCCTTCACATCCTTGCTGCAACTCAAGAAGTTCCCCGACATAACCGTCTCGACTCGAGAGGAAGCACGAGAGTCCCACCCACATCCAGAGGAGTCCCGTTTCCTCCTCATAGCTCGAGAAGAGGGATCCTTTCCCTGTGTGGTCGGGAAAGAATTCCTTGCGTGCCCGTCGAATCTCAAGAGGAGGCGCTCTCCACAGGAAAGGTGAGAGGAACTCCAGGTTCATACCACCATTCCCAGAGTCCCTCAGATATCTCAGTCCATTCCAGCGAAACCTGTTTTCCCTGAACTGCTCGAATTTCAAGCCGAGGATCGACTCACACCACAGTGGCACGTGGGACAGCCCTGTGGAAAGCCTCGTTGGAAAACCTAGAGAGAAAGCCTCGAGGGAAAGCCACCGATCCCTTGATCCACGCGAAGGGAACCGTGACACTGCTGCTACAGCTCAGGAGGAAAGCGCACAGCATGCCCCCAATCGAGACGAGGTCTGACTGCCCTGGTGAGACTCCAGAAGTACCCCAAGATCCATGTCATGTAACAGCACTGAGAGAGGAATCCTCCAGGTTCAGCCACTCGATCACACAAGGTCTTAGGCCTGCTGATCGACCGGCGGAGGAGGAATTCCCTGGCCCCCGAGAAAACTTGCAATGGGGACTGGCCTTTCCTGCACGGCCACCAGGCGGCCGTCCCTGGAGCGTCCCCGCGTAAAGTCCAGGAGCAGCCTGCCCAACATCGATTAAAAAATCCAGAGAGGTTTCTCCCTCTCCAGGCCCGGAGATGAGGAGCATAAATCCCTATTTCCGCTTGAGGGTTCTCGAACTAGTCACACCTAACTCTGCGAACTTCAAGGATCCTTACACACCCTTGCCGTTGCAAATCAGAAGCTTTGCCGCGACATACCCGTCATCCAACTCGAGAAGGAAGCACGACAGAGTTCTGCCCACTATCCAAGAGGAGCCACTGTTTTCCGGCCTCCTACGCCTGAGAGGGAGTCGGATCCTTTCCGCTGCGTCAAATCGTCGCGAAAGTAATTGCGGCCTTCCCCGTGCATGCAAGCGGAGGCCCTCCTCTCAACAGGAGCAAAGGCGAGAAGGAATCTCCATGCTCGTGCCCACCATTCCCAGAGTCCCCCAGATGTCTCAGTCCATTCCAGGAAAACCTGTTTTCCCTGCACTGCCGGCGACTCTCTGAAGCGTAGGATCGACTCACACGACGGGCTGGCACGTGGGACAGCCTTGGGAAAGGCCTCGTGGGAAAGCCCTGCTGGGAAAGCTCGTGGGAAAGCCTCATGATGGGAAAAGCCACAGGTTCCTTGCATCACT
>NW_017195806.1:0-8765 GCF_001704415.2 Capra hircus
GCTCGAGAAGAGGGATCCATCCCCTTCGTCGTCGGAAAGAATTCCCGGCCTTCCCGTCGCATCTCAAGAGGAGGCGCTCTCCACAGGAAAGACGAGAGGAACTCCAGGGCCTTGCCAGCATTCCAAGAGTCCCCCAGATGTCTAAGTCCATTCCAGAAAGAAACTGTTTTCCCTGCACTGCCTCGACGTTCACGCCGAGGATCGACTCACACCACCGTGGCACGTGGGACAGCCCTGTTGGAAAGCCTCGTGGGAAAGCCTCAATGGAAAGCGACAGATCCCTTGATCCACACGTCGGCAAGCGTGACACTGCTGCTGCAGGTCGTGAGGAAATGGCAGGTGCATGCCCCCACACGAGATGAGGACTGACTCCCCTGGTGAGACTCCAGAAGTACGGAAAGATTCATGTCAGCACTGGAGAGGCATCCTCAGGGTCTGGCCCCGACTCCACACAAGGTCTTAGGCACCGGCATCGATGGGAGAGGAATCCCTAAAGGCCCCCTGGTAACTCGCATGAGGAATGGCCTTTCCTGAGGCCACCAGAGCGGGTCCCTGAAGACCCGTCGTAACTCGAGAGCACCTGCCGCAACTGGGTAAAATCCAGGAGGTTCTCCCCTCCAGGCGGGATGAGGCCATTTCCTCTGAGGTGTCTGGAGGCTCATCACACCTAACCTCTGGAAATTAAAAAGGGTCCTTGCTGCAACTCAAGAAGTTCCCCGACATACCCGTCTCCACACGAGAGGAAGCACGAGGGTCCCGCCCACATTCAGAGGAACCCCGTTTCCGAGATGAAGGATCCTATCCTGCTTAGTCAGGAAAGATTTTTTCGGCGTTCCCATGGCATCTCAAGAGCAAGGGTTCTCAATAGGAAAGGTAAGAGGAACTCCAGGGTCGTGCCACCATTTCAAGAGTCCCCCAGATGTCTCAGTCCATTTCAGAGGAACCCGTTTTCCCAGCACTGCCTCGACTTTCACGCCGAGGATCCACTCACACACCATGGTGGCATGTGGGACAGCCCTGTGAGAAAGCCTCGAGGAAAGCCACAGATCCCTTGATCCCCGGGACGGGAAGCGTGACACATCTGCTACACTGTCCCTGAGGTCACGGTCGTATGTCGAGAGTACCTGCCGCAACTCGAGAAAATCCAGGAGGTTCTCTGCTCCAGTCGAGATGAGGCCCATTTCCTCTGCGCGTCTCGAGAGTAATCACAACTAAACTCTGGAACTTCCAAAGTGTCCTAAACACCCTTGCTAAAACTCAAGAAGTTCCCCGACATACCCGTCTCCACTCCAGAGGAAGCACGAGGGTCCGGCAACCGCCAGAGGAGCTCCGTTTCCTCCTCCAAGCTCGAGATGAGGGATCCTTCCCTGCTTCCTCGGGAAAGAATTCCCGACGTTTCGACGCATCTCAAGAGGAGGCTCACTGCACAGGAAAGGCGAGAGGAACTCATGGGTCGTGCCACCATTCAAGAGTCCCCCAGATGTCTCAGTCCATTCCAGAGGATCCTGTTTTCCCCTGCACTGCTTCGACTTTCACGCTGAGGATCGACTCACACCTGGTGGCACGTGTGACAACCCTGTGGGAAAGCCTCGTGGGAAAGCCTCGAGGGAAAGCCACAGATCCCTTAATCCACGCGACGGGAAGCGTGACACTGCTGCTACAGCACGGGAGGAAAGCGCACGTGCATGCCCCTACTCGAGACGAGAACTGACTCCCCTGGGGAGACTCCAGAAATACCCAAGATGCATGTCAGCCCTGGAGAGGAATCCTCAGGTTCCGGCCCCGACTCCACACAAGGTCTTAGGCCCTGGCATCGACGGGAGAGGAATAGCGACAGGACCTCTAGCAACTCACATGGGGACTGGCCTTTCCTGAGGTAACCAGAGCGGGTCCATGAGGTCCCCGTCGTAAGTCGAGAGCACCTGCCGCAACTCGGTAAAATCCAGGAGGTTTCTCCCCTGCAGGTGAGATGAGGCCCGTTTCCACTGATGTGTCTCGAGGCTAATCACACGTGAACTCTGGAACTTCTAAAGAGTCTTTCACAGTCATGCTGCAACTCAAGAAGTTCCCCGACATACCCGTCTCCACTCAAGAGGAAGCACGAGGGTCCCGGCCACATCCAGAGGAGCTCCGTTTCCGGCTCGTAGCTCGAGATGAGGGATCCTTTCCCCTACTTGGTCGGGAAAGAATTCCCGGCATTCCTATCGCATCTCAAGAGGAGGCGCTCTCCAAAGGAAAGGGGAGAGGAACTGCAGGGTCGTGCCACCATTCCCAGAGTCCCCCGGATGTCACATTCCATTCCAGGGAAACCTGTTTTCCCTGCACTGCCTCGACATTCAAGCCGAGGATCGACTCACACCACGGTGGCACGTGGCACAGCCCTGTGGGAAGGCCTCGTGGGAAAGTCTCGTGGGAAAGCCTCGAGGGAAAGACACAGATCCCTTGATCCACGCGAAGGGAAGCGTGACACTGCTGCTTCAGCTCGGGAGGAAATCGCACGTGCATGCCCCCACTCGAGACGAGGACTGACTCCACTAGGGAGACTCCATTAGTACCCCAAGATCCATGTCAGCACTGGAGAGGAATCCTCAGGTTCCGGCACTGACTCCACACAAGGTCTTAGGCCCCGGGGCATCGACGGGAGAGGAATCCCGAGAGGCCCCCAAGCAACACGCATGGGGACTGGCCTTTCCTGAGGCCACAAGAGCGGGTCCCTGAGGTCCCCGTCGTAAGTCGAGAGCACCTGCCGCAACTCGAGAAAATCCAGAAGGTTCTCCCCTCCAGGAGAGATGAGGCCATTTCCGCTGAGACATCTCAAGGCTAATCACACCTAACCTCTGAAACTTCCAAAGGGTCCTTCACGTCCTTGCTGCAACTCAAGAAGTTCCCTGACATACCTGTCTCCACTCGAGAGGAAGCACGAGAGGCCTGCCCACATCCAGAGGAGCCCCGTTTCCGTCTCCTAGCTCGAGAGGAGGGATCCTTTCCCTGCGTTGTTCGGGAGAGAATTCCCGGCGTTCCCATAGCGTCTCAAGAGGAGTCACTCTCCACAGGAAAGGAGAGAGGAACTCCAGGGTGGTGCCACCATTCCCAGAGTCCCCCACATGTCTCAGTCCATTTCACGGAAACCTGCTTTCCCTGCATTAACTTGGCTCTTCAAGCCGAGGATCGACTCACACAACGGTGGCATGTGGGACAGCCCTTTGGGAAAGCCTCGTGGGAAAGCCTCGTGGGAAAGACTCGAGGGAAAGCCCCTGATCCCTTACTCCACAAGAAGGGAAGCGAGATACTGCAGCTACAGCTCGGGAGGTAAGCGCATGTGCATGCGCCCACTCGAGACGAGGACTGACTCCCCTGGGGAGACTCCAGAAGTACCCAAGATCCATGTCAGCAAGGAGAGGAATCCTCAGGTTCCTGCACCGACTCCACACAAGGCCTTAGGCCCCGGCATCGATAGGAGTGAAATCCCAAGAGGCCCCCGAGCCACTCGCATGGGGACTGGCCTTCTGAGGCCACCAGAGCGAGTCCCTGAGGTCCCCGTCATAAGTCGAGAGAACCTGCCACAACTCGAGAAAATCCAGGAGGTTCTTCCCTCCAGACGAGATGAGCCCCATTTCCACAGAGGCGACTCCGAGGCTAATCACACCTAACCTCTGGACCTTCCAAAGGGCCCTTCACACCCTTGCTGCAAACTCAAGAAGTTCCCTGACATACCCGTCTCCACTCGAGAGGAAGCACGAGAGTCCCCGCCCACATCCAGAGGAGCCCTGTTTCCGCCTCCTAGCTCGACAGGAGGGATCCTTTCCCTGCGTGTTCGGAAAAGAATTCCCGGCGTTCCCGTCACATATCAAGAGGGGGCGCTCTCCACAGGAAAGGCGAGAGGAACTCCAGGGTCGTGTCACCATTCCCAGAGTCCCCCAGATGTCTCAGTCCATTCCAGGGAAGCCTGTTTCCCGGCACTGCCTCGACTTTCAACGAGGATCGACTGACACCACGGTGGCACGTGGGACATCACTGGGGGAAAGCCTCGAGGGAAAGCCACAGATCCCTTAATCCACTCGAAGGGAAGCGTGACACTGCTGCTACACTCGGGAGGAAAGAGTACGTGCATGCCCCACTAGATACGAGGACTGACTACGCTGGGGAGATTCCAGAAGTACCCCAAGATCCATGTCAGGACAGGAGAGGAATCCTCAGGTTGGAGCACCATCACCACTCAAGGTCTTAGGCCCCGGCATCGACGGGAGAGGAATCCCCGAGAGGCCCCCGAGCAACTCGCATGGGGACTGGCCTTTCCTAAGGCCACCAGAGTGGGTCCCTGAGGTCCCCGTCGTAAGTCGAGAGCACGTGCAGCAACTCGAGAAAATCCAGGAGGTTCTCCCCTCCAGGCGAGATGAGGCCCATTTCCGCTGAGGCGTCTGGAGGCTAATCACACCTAACCTCTGGAACTTCCATAGGTACTTCACACCCTTGCTGCAACTCAAGAAGTTCCCCGACATACCCGTCTCCACTCGAGAGGAAGCCACGAGAGTCCCGCCCACATCCAGAGGAGCCCCCGTTTCAGCTCCTAGCTCGAGAGGAGGGATCCTTTCCCTGCGTGTTCGGGAAAGAATTTCCTGGCGTTCCCGTTGCATCTCAAGAGGAGGCACTCTCCACAGGAAAGGCGAGAGGACTCCAGGGTCGTTCCCACCATTCCCAGAGTCCCCCAGATTTCTCAGTCCATTCCAGGGAAACCTGTTTTCCCTGCACTGCCTCGACTTTCAAGCCGAGGATCGACTCACACCACGGTGGCACGTGGACAGCCCTGTGGAACGCATCGTGGAAAAGCCTCCTGGGAAAGCCTGGAGGGAAAGCCACAGATCCCTTGATCCACGCGAAGGGAAGCGTGACACTGCTGCTACAGCTCGGAGGAAAGCGCACGTGCATGCCACCACTTAGAGGAGGACTGACTCCCCTGAGGAGACTCCAGAAGTACCCCAAGATCCATGTCAGCACTGGAGAGGAATCCTCAGGTTCCGGCACCGACTCCACACAAGGTCTTAGGCCCCGGCATCGACGGGAGAGGAATCCCTAGAGGGCCCCCGTGCAACTCGCATGGGGACTGGCCTTTCCTGAGGCCACCAGAGGGGTCCCTGTGTTCCCCGTCGTAAGTCGAGAGCACCTGCCGCAACTCGAGAAAATCCAGGAGGTTCTCCCCTCCAGGCAAGATGAGGTCCATTTCCGCTGAGGCGTCTCGAGGCTAATCACACCTAAGCTCTGGAACTTCCAACGGACCCTTCACACCCTTGCTGCAACTCAAGAAGTTTCCCGACATACCCGTCTCCACTCGAGAGGAAGCACGAGAGTTCCGCCCACATCCAGAGGAGCCCCGTTTTCGCCTCCTAGCTCGAGAGGAGGGATCCTTTCCCTGCGTGCTCGGGAAAGAATTCCCGGCGTTCACGTCGCATCTCAAGAGGAGGCGCTCTCCACAGGAAAGGCGAGAGGAACGCCAGGGTCATGCCACCATTCCCAGAGTCCTCCAGATGTCTCAGTGCATTCCAGGGAAACCTGTTTTCCCTGCACTGTTTTGACTTTCAAGCCGAGGATCGACTCATACCACGGTGGCACGTGGGACAGCCCTGTGGGAACGCATCGTGGGAAAGCCTCCTGGGAAAGCCTGGAGGGAAAGCCACAGATCCCTTGATCCACGCGAAGGGAAGCGTGACACTGCTGCTACAGCTCAGGAGGAAAGCGCACGTGCATGCCACCACTTAGAGGAGGACTGACTTCCCCTGAGGAGACTCCAGAAGTACCCCAAGATCCATGTCAGCACTGGGAGAGGAATCCTCAGGTTCCGGCACCGACTCCACACAAGGTCTTAGGCCCCGGCGATCGACGGGAGAGGAATCCCTAGAGGGCCCCGTGCAACTCGCATGGGGACTGGCCTTTCCTGAGGCCACCACGAGGGGGTCCCTGTGTTTCCCCGTCGTAAGTCGAGAGCACCTGCCGCAACTCGAGAAAATCCAGGAGGTTCTCCCCTCCAGGCAAGATGAGGTCCATTTCCGCTGAGGCGTCTCGAGGCTAATCACACCTAAGCTCTGGGAACTTCCAACGGACCCTTCACACCCTTGCTGCAACTCAAGAAGTTTCCCGACATACCCGTCTCCACTCGAGAGGAAGCACGAGAGTTCCGCCCACATCCAGAGGAGCCCCGTTTCCGCCTCCCTAGCTCGAGAGGAGGGATCCTTTCCCTGCGTGCTCGGGAAAGAATTCCCGGCGTTCACGTCGCATCTCAAGAGGAGGCGCTCTCCACAGGAAAGGCGAGAGGAACGCCAGGGTCATGCCACCATTCCCAGAGTCCTCCAGATGTCTCAGTGCATTCCAGGGAAACCTGTTTTCCCTGCACTGTTTTGACTTTCAAGCCGAGGATCGACTCATACCACGGTGGCACATGGGACAGCCCTGTGGGAAAGCCTCGTGGGAAAGCCTCGTGGGAGAGCCTCGAGGGAATGCCACAGATCCCTTGTTCCCGCGAAGGGAACGTGACACTGCTGCTACAGCTCGGGGAGGAAAGCGCACGTGCATGTCCCCCACTACGAGACGAGGACTGATCTCCCACTGGGGAGACTCCAGAAGTACCCCAAGATCCATGTCAGCACTGGAGAGGAATCCTCAGGTTCCGGCACCGGACTCCACACTAGAGTCTTAGGCCCCGGGTTGGACGGGAGAGGAATCCCGAGAGGCCCCCGAGCAACTCGCATGGGGACTGGCCTTTCCTGACGCCACCACAGCGGGTCCCTGAGGTCCCCGTTGTAAGTCGAGAGCACCTGCCGCAACTCTAGAAAATCCAGGAGGTTCTCCTCTCCAGGCGAGATGAGGCCCATTTCCGGTGAGGCGTCTCGAGGCTAATCACACCTAAATTCTGGAACTTCCAAAGGGTCCTTCACACCCTTGCTGCAACTCAAGAAGATCCCCGACATACCGTCTCCACTCGAGAGGAAGCACGAGAGTCCAGCCCACATCCAGAGGATGCCCCGTTTCTGCCTCCTAGCTCGAGAGGAGGGATCCTTTCCATGCGTGCTCGGGAAAGATTTCCCGGCTATTTCCGTGGCATCTCAAGAGGAGGAACTCTCTACAGGAAAGGCGAGAGGAACTCGAGGGTCGTGCCACCATTCCCAAAGTCCCCCAGATGTCTCAGTCCATTCCAGGGAAACCTGTTTTCCCTGCACTGCCTCGACTTTCAAGCCCAGGATCGACTCACACCACGGTGGCACGTGGGACAGCCTTGTGGGAAAGCCTCCTGGGAAAGCCTCGAGGGAAAGCGACAGTTCCCTTGATCCTCGCGAATGGAAGCGCGACACTGCTGCTACAGCTCGGGAGGAAAGCGCACGTGCATTCCCCCACTCGAGACGAGGGCTGACTCCACTGGGGAGACTCCAGAAGTACCCCAAGATCCATGTCAGCACTGGACAGGAATCCTCAGGTTCCAGCACCCACTCCACACAAGGTCTTAGGCCCCGGCATCGACGGGAGAGGAATCCGAGAGGCCCCCGAGCAACTCGCAAGGGGACTGGCCTTTCCTGAGGCCACCAGAGCGGGTCCCTGAGGGCCCAGTCGTAAGACTAGAGCACCTGCCTGCAATTCCGAGAAAATCCAGGAGGTTCTCCCCTCCCGGCGAGTTGAGGCCCATTTCCGCTGAGGCGTCTCCAGGCTAATCACACCTAACCTCTGGAACTTCCACAGGGTTCTTCACACCCTTGCTGCAACTCAAGAAGTTCCCCGATATACCAGTCTCCACACAAGAAGAAGCACTAGAGTCCCGCCCACATCCAGAGGAGCCCCCGTTTCCGCCCTCCTGGCTTGAGACGAGGGATCCTTTCCCTGCGTGGTCGGGTAAGAATTCCCGGCGTTCCCGTCGCATCTCAAGAGGAGGCGCTCTGCCACAGGGAAAGGCGAGAGGAACTCCAGGTTCGTGCCACCATTCCCAGAGTCCCCAGATGTCTCAGTCCATTCCAGGGGAAACTGTTTTCCCTGCACTGCCTCGACTTTCAAGCTGAGGATCGACTCACACCACGGTGGCACGTGGGACAGCCCTGTGGGAAAGCCCTGTGGAAAGCCTCGAGGGAAAGCCACTGATCCCTTGATCGACTCGACGGGAAATATGACACTCCTGCTACAGCTCGGAGGAAAGCGCACGTGCATGCCCCACACGAGACGAGGACTGACTGCCTTGCGGAGACTCCAGAAGTACACCATGATCCATTTCAGCACTGGAGAGGAATCCTCAGTTTCCGGCACCGACTCCACACAAGGTCTTAGGCCCCGGCATCGATGGGAGAGGAATCCCGAGAGGCCCCGAGCAACTCGCAAGGGGACTGGCCTTCCTGAGGCCACCAGAGCGGGTCCCTGAGGTCCCCGACGTAAGTCGATAGCACCTGCCGCAACTCGAGAAAATCCAGGAGGTTCTCCCCTCCAGGCGAGATGAGGCCCATTTCGCTGAGGCGTCTCCAAGCTAATCACACCTAACCTCTGGAACTTCCAAAGTGTTCTTCACACCCTTGCTGCAACTCGCAGAAGTTCCCGGACATACCTGTCTCCACTCGAAAGGAAGCACGAGAGTCCCGCCACATCCAGAGGAGCCCCATTTCCGCCTCCTAGCTCGAGAGGAGGGATCCTTTCCCTTCGTGCTCGGGAAAGAATTCCCGTCATTCCCATCGCATTTCAAGGGGAGGCGCTCTTCACAGGAAAGGCGAGAGGGACTCCAGGGTCGTGCCACCATTCCCAGA
>NW_017195807.1:0-8765 GCF_001704415.2 Capra hircus
ATTTTCAAGCAGTTGCTAGGCTGTACTGCGTTAGGGCTCCAAGGAAGGAAAATGCGAATTTTAGCCCCTACGACTGGTATCCAGGTGGGCTCCCAGGATGATTTCCCCGCAGGATCCAAGAACGTTCCAGACAGACCTGGGCTCACTAGCTCCCTCCTGCAGAGGAAACATGAGAGAACAGCTGTTTGGAGGTTGCTTTGACTTCCCCTGGGAGGGTAGGATCCCTCCCTGGGTGCAGGGCCTCAGGGGCCATTGCCGCTGAGAAATGCCCTCTAAGCCAGACCTTTGCAGCCTTGTATGACTCAGCACGGAGGAGACTGGAAAAGCTCTCTTCCTTGGAGGAAGGAAAGGCAGCCCCAGAGAGTGTGTTTTCACACCTGTATCTTGCAGCAAGTGTTTGGCGTCTCAGACGTCAGACCTCCAGGCCTGCTCCAACGGCCTCAGTTCCAGAGTCAGGGCCGTGTGTCTCCCTGCATTTTCTGAGCCTTGGGAACACATTCCTAGGTCAGAACAGTCCTGCCCATGGGGAAGGAGGCTGCGGGAGTGTGTCTGAGGGGTCGAGTGCCATGCTGGGGTCCAATAGACCCCGGTACCTCCAATAGACCCCAGGACAACAGCGGTGGGGCTCCCCTGGCTTCCGAAATGCCAAAGCGAGAAGCAAAGCTAGCTCTATCAGAAGGAAGAAAAGAGCAATCGGATGGATGTTCAGGCTGTTGCTGGCTTCAGGGTCCCCCCGAGAGGAACAGGCGCCCTGTGGCCCCTAGGTCCGATATGCAGGTTAACACACAGGTGTGTCCCCATAGGAGCCAAGAATTTTCCTGACAGACCTAGGCTCACTAGAGCTCTCCTACAGGGCAAAAGGGTAGAACAGACTGTGGATGTGACTCTGCCTTTCCCAGCGAGCATGGGGCCTCCCTATGGCCCCGGCTCCAGGGAAAATTGTCCCTGAAAAATGACCTCCAAGAAGCGCTTTTCCAGCAGGCTGGATGCAGAGTTCACAGGATGCGGGGAAAGTGATCGTCCTACAGGGAAGAAGAGGCAGCCACCCAGTGTGTGTTTGCAAGCCTGTATTTGGAAGAAACTGGTTAGCTCCTTCAAGGGGAGACCTCCAGGTCTGCTCAGAGGACCGAAATTCCAGAGGCAGCACCATGCATCTCCCCTGTCCTTTCTGAGCCTTGAAAGACATTCCTAGCTTATAGCGGTATTGCTCATGAAGAAGCAGGATGCAGGAATGTGTCAGACATGACTGGGTGCCTTCCTGGGTTCAGCTCCGTGAGGGCCTTTCCACTCAAATTAGGTCCCATGCCTCCTTGGGGAGGAAGTGGGGCCCGCTTGCCTCCAAATTGCCAAAGGCTGGAACAAAGCTAGTTCTATCAGAGGTAAGAAAAGAGCAATTGGATGGATGTGGAAGCTGTTGCTGGGCCGCACTGCTTCAGGCCCCCCACCCCTCCGCCCCCGAGAGAAACAGGCGCCCTGTGGCCCTAGGTCCTGGATGCAGTTTCACACATAGAATGTGTCCCCATAGGAGCCAAGAATTTTCCTGACAGACCTAGGCTCACTAGAGCTCTCCTACAGAGCAAAGGGGATGGACAGATGTGTGGCTGTGGCTCTGCCTTTCCCTGGGAGTGTGGAGCCGCTCCCTATGGCCCCGGGCTCCAGGGGAAATTGCCCCTGAATAATGACCTCCAAGAAGCGCTTTTCCAACTGGCTGAGACGTGGAGTTCTCAGGATGCAGGGAAAGCGAGTGTCCTTCGGGGAAGCAAAGGCAGTCACCTGTTATCATGACTTACTAGAATAGTAGGTACCTTCTCCGGTTGGGCAGAGGCCTTCCCTACCTGATCTGAAAAAGAAAATGAAGTAGCTCGCTGATTTGAGAAATAATTCCCAGACTTGGGTTTCCAACCAGTATAGAATCCGACAATGGCCCTGTCTTTGTAGCCACGTTAATTAACAGGTATGTGAAGCTCTAAATATCAGTGGAAATTACATACAGCATATAGGCCTCAGGGGAAATGGGCCTCATCTCGCCTGGAGGGGAGAACCTCCTGGATTTTACCCAGTTGCGGCAGGTGCTCTCGAGTTACGATGCGGACCTCAGGGACCCGCTCTGGTGGCCTCAGGAAAGGCCAGTCCCCATGCGAGTTACCAGGGGGCCTCTAGGGATTCCTCACCCATCGATGCCGTTGCCTAAGACCTTGTGTGGAGTCGGGGCCAGACCCTGAGGATGCCTCTCCAGTGCTGACATGAGTCTTTCCATACTTCTGGAGTCTTGCCACGGGATTCAGGCCTCATCTCATGTGGGGCATGCACCTGCCAATTCCTCACGAGCTGTAGCAGCAGTGTCACGCTTTCTGACGTGTGGATCAAGGGATCTGTCGCTTTCAATTGAGGCTTTCACACGAGGCTTTCCAACAGGGCTGTCCCACGTGCCACGGTGGTGTGAGTCGATCCTCGGCGTGAAATTCGAGGCAGTGCAGGGAAAACAGGTTCTTCTGGAATGGACGGAGACATCTGGGGGACTCTTGGAATGCTGGCAAGGCCCTGGAGTTCCTCTCGCCTTTCCTGTGGAGAGTGCCTCCTCTTGAGATGCGACGGGAAGCCCGGGAATTCTTTCCCGACGATGAAGGGAAAGGATCCCTCTTCTCGAGCTACGAGGCGGAAACGGGGCTCCGCTGGATGTGGGTGGGACCCTCGTCCTTCCTCTCGAGTGGAGATGGGTATGTCGGAGAACTTCTTGACTTGCAGCAAGGGTGTGAAGGACCCTTTCGAAGTTCCAGAGGTTAGTTGTGGTTAGCCTCGAGACGCCTCAGCGGAAATGGGCCTCATCTCGCCTGGAGGGGAGAACCTCCTGGATTTTCTCGAGTTGCAGCTTCCTCTCGAAGTAGGCCCCATGTCCCTTGGGGAGGGTGTCATGCCTCTTTTCTCCTCACTGCCAAAGGGTGGAGCCAAGCTCGCTCTGTCAGAGGTACAAAAACAGCAATTGAATGGATTTTCAAGCTCTTGCTAGGCTGCACCCTTTCAGGGCCCACTTTACTGAAACAGGTGCTCTGTGGCCCCTGGTTGGGTATGCAGCTTCACAAACAGGGTGAGATCCTGTCCAAGCCAAGAATTTTCCTGAAAGACCTAGGCTCACTAGAGCTCTCCTCCGGAGCAAAGGGGATAGAGGAGATGTATGGAGGAGTCTTTGCCTTTCCCTGTGAGTGTGGGGCTACTCCCTACGGCCCCAGGCTCAGAGATAACTGCCTCTAAGAAAGGAATGGCAAGAAGCGCTATTCTTGGAGGTTGGGACAGGGAGTTCGCAGCATGTGGGGAAAGAAAGACTTCTTCGGGGAAGAAGAGGCAACCACCGGGGGTGTGTTTGCAAGCCTCTATTTGGAAGGAACAGGTTTGCTTATACAGCTCAAGACCTCCAGATCTGCTCAGAGGACTGAAGTTCCAGAGACAGGGCCATGTATCTTCCCTTCCCTTTGAGATCCTTGCAAAGACATTCCTAGCAGATCGTGGGAGTGCCCATGAAGAAGCAAGCAGCGGGAGTGTGCTTGACATCACTGGCTGCCTACCTGGGCTCAGCTCCTCAAGGGGCCTTTCTCTCCTGGTAGGCCCTATGTCCCCTTTGGGAGAGGGTGGTACCCTCTTCCCTCCACACTGCCAAAGGGTGGAGGTGGAGCAAACTCGTTCTCTCTGAGGTAAAAAAAAAAAGACAAATTGGATGGATTTTTAAGCTCTTGCTATGCTGCACCCCTCCAGGACCCACTCGAGCAAAACAGGTGCCCTGTGGCCCCTAGGTCAGGTATGCAGGTTCACACACCGGGTGTGATCCTGTCAAAGCCAAGAATTTTCCTGACAGACCTAGGCTCACTAGAGCTCTCCTCCAGAGGAAAGGGACAAAAAAGACGTGTGTGTGGAGGTGGCTCTGCCTTTCCAGGTCCCAATCTCAGGGATAACTGCCCCTAAGAAAGGAACTGCTGCTGCTGCTGCTGTTAAGTTGCTTCAGTCGTGTTCAACTCTGTGCGACGCCATAGACGGTAGCCCACTAGGCTCCCCCGTCCCTGGGATTCTCCAGGCAAGAACAGTAAGTGGGTTGCCATTGCCTTCTCCAATGCATGAAAGTGAAAATGAAAGTGCAGTCGCTCAGTCGTGTCCGACCCTCAGCGACCCCACGGACTGCAGCCTACCAGGCTTCTCCGTCCATAGGATTTTCTGAAAGGAACTGCAAGAAGCGCTTTTCCAGGAGGCTGGGAAAGGGAGTTCGCAGGATGTGGGGAAAGAGAGCCTCCTTCGGGGAAGAATAGGCGGCCACTTGTTTTGTGTTGCAAACCTCTATTTGGAAGGAACAGGTTAGCTTATACAAAGGGAGACCTCCAGATCTGCTCAGAGGACCGAAGTTGCAGAGGCAGGTCGGTGTATTTTCCCTTCACTTTGCGATCCTTGCAAAGACATTCCTTGCTGATAGATGATTCAGCAAGGGCCTTTGAGACTGTTGTTTTCTTTCCTAGGTTCAAAGATTCCTTCAGTTCCTAATATAGATATCCTAGAAATTATGTGACATCCGTGAAAATCTGATATGTCCTGGTCAAATGCTGTCAGTTATAATTCCAGTTATCATATTAAAGCATTTCAAGTCGCAGCAGTGACCAGATTACATTGTCAATTTCTATTTAATCAGGTTTTAACCATGTCCTCTATGGTTTCACACTGATGCCTTTGCAGAAATACTGCTACTTCAAGATATATGGAATATACTTTTTTTAAGCTTACCGATAATTTGTTTGTTTGTTTGTTTGTCTTCTGGTAAGCTGGTACCAGATGGAATTTAGTCTCCTCTCTAGGTTAAGAGCACAAAGTTTTCTTAGAATGCAATTTTTGATAACAGACTATGAGTTTCTTTACCTTTCATTGATTTATAATTGTTTTCATCATCTGTTTTTTTACTTCGGTAAAGTAAATAAGCCTTATTTAAGATTTTGGTACATGTAGGATGGACTAAGCTTTCCCCACTCTTGCAAGTTCCCTTAACCCTTCAGATTCTTCTTGTGGGACCAAGATCTCACTTTCCTCCAGAGGGACAATCCAAGCTTTTTATTAGTTGATCTGCCCCTGACATCAGAGTCCATTTGAGCATGAGTTGGCCTATAATTTAGGCATGAAACTATGACTACATAAAGAAAAGGTGACTTTATGATTCAGGGATGGCCATGATATGCCTTGCACTTCAGAGAAAATGGGTTAAAATGATTTTTTTTTCTTCAAAACTGCACAGCCAGTTCTTTCAGCATATGCAATTGAAAACACCTAGTCATTAGGTCAGTTTTCATTCCAATCCCAAAGAAAGGCAATGACAAAGAATATTCAAGCTGCTGCACAATTGCACTCATCTCACACACTAGTAAAGTAATGCTCAAAATTCTCCAAGTTCACATGAACTGTGAACTTCCAAATGTTCAAGAGGGATTTAAAAAAAATGCAGAGAAACCAGAGATCAAACTGCCAACATCCACTGGATCATTGAAAAAGCAAGAGAGTTCCAGAAAAAAAGACATCTATTTCTGCTTTATTGACTATGCCAAAGCCTTTGACTGTGTGGATCACAATAAACTGGGAAAAATTCTGAAAGAGATGGGAATACCAGACCACCTGACCTGTCTCTTGAGAAACCTGTATGCAGGTCAGGAAGAAACAGTTCGAACTGGACATGGAACAACAGACTGGTTCTAAATAGGAAAAGGAATATGTCAAGGCTGTATATTGTCAGCCTGCTTATTTAACTTATATGCAGAGTACATCATGAGAAACACTGGGCTGGAGGAAGCACACGCTGGAATCCAGATTGCTGGGAGAAATATCAAGAATCTCAGATATGCAGACGACACCACCCTTATGGCAGAAAGTGTATAAGAACTAAAGAGTCTCCTGATGAAAGTGAAAGAGGAGAGTGAAAAAGTTAGCTTAAAGCTCAGCATTCAGAAAACTAAAATCATTGCATCCAGTCTCATCACTTCATGGCAAATAGATGGGAAAACATTGGAAACAGCAGCAGACTATTTTGGGGGCTTGGAAATCACTGCAGGTGATGGCTGCCTCCATGAACTTAAAACATATTTATGACTTGGAAGAAAAGTGATGACCAAACTAGACAGCATATTAAAAAGCCGAGACGTTGCTTTGCCAACAAAGATCCATCCAGTCAAGGCTATGGTTTTTCCATATGTCATGGATGGATATGAAAGATGTACTATAAAGAAAGTGACAGCTGAAAATTGGATGCTTTTGAACTGTGGTGTTGGAGAAGATGCTTGTAGGTCGCTTAGACTACAAGGAGACGCAACCACTCCATCCTAAAGGAAATCAGGTCTGAATATACATTGGAAGGACTAATACTGAACCTGAAACTCCAATACTGTGGCCATTTGATGTGAAGAGCTGACTCACTTGGAAGTTGCTTTGATTTGCCTGTGAGTGTGGGAGCCCTCCCTGGGCAAAGGGCCTCAGGGGTCATTGCCACTGAATCACGACCTCCAAGCAAGCGCATTCCAGCTGTGTGACATTCAGGAAGCAGGAGACTGGGAAAACTATCTTCCTTAGAGGAAGGAAAGTCATCCACAGAGAGTGTGTTTTCAGGCCTCTCTTTGCAGCAAGTGTTTTGCTTCTCAGACATCAGAGCTGCAGGCTTGCTCTGAGGGCCTCAATTGCAGAGTCAGGGCTGTGTGTCTCACTGCACTTTCCAAGCATTGCAGACACATTCCTAGGTTGGAGCAGTGCTTCCCATGAGAAAGAAGCCTCGGGAGTGTGTCTGAGCGGGCTGAGTGCCATGCTAGGGTCACCTAGTCGAGGGCACCTTGCACATCCAATGGGCCCCAGGCGAGTAGCTATGGACCGGCCCTTCGGTTGAGACATCCCAAAGCAGGGAACAAAGCTAGCTCTGTCAGAAGGAGGAAAACAGCAATGGGATGGATTTTCAAGCAGTTGCTAAGTCACACCACGTTAGGGCTCCCCGGGAAAGAAATGCAAATTTTGGCCTCTAGGCCCAGTATCCAGATGTGTGCACAGGATATTTTCCCCACAGGATCCAAGAATGTTCCAGACAGACCTAAGCTCACTAGCTCTCTCCTGCAGAGGAAATGAAATATTGTTGCTGAACCACGAAAAGATGCTGGGATTCTTGGCTTATGGAGGAGAAGAATTCAATCCAGGGCCCAAGACGAGGCTTGATTGCTCAGAGCTTTTGTGCAATAGAGTTTTATTAAAGGATAAAGGAGATAGAGAAAGCTTCTGACAGAGACATCACAAGGGGCAGAAAACGTACCCCCTTGCTAGTGTTGGTAATGGAGTTATATACTCTCCAATAAGTTATGACAACGAACAAAAGAATGTCTGGAGGTTGTAAAGACTCACTAGACCTACTCCCATAATTGACATTTTAAGATAACAGGATTAGCCAGAAGGTTTTTTCCAGAGACCGTCCTCAAGAAGGATGCATGATTGTTATATAATCCTAAGGAATGTAGAGGGGAAAACAGTTTGTCCTTTCTTCCTCCTTGAGAATTCTAGACCCCCTCTCTCCTTGGGGACCCTTGAACTTCTTAGAAACCTGCCTTGGCAATGACTCTCTCAGAAACATGATTGAACAGCCGTTTGGAGCTTCCTTTGACTTTCCCTGGGAGGGAGGGAGCCCTCCCTGAGCACAGGGCCTCAGGGGCCATGGCCAATGAAAAAGAATCTCCCAGCAAGTGCTTTTCAGCCCTGTGTGCTCTCAGCCCACAGGAGTCTGAGAAAACTCTCTTCCTTGGAGGAAGGAAAGGCAGCCCAAGAGTGTGTTTTCAGGCCTGTATCTTGCAGCAAGTGTTTGGCTTGTTAGACAGAAGACCTGCAGGCCTGTTCCAACAGACTCAATGCCAGAATCAGGGTCTTGTGTCTCCCTGCAGTTTCCTGGCCTTGCAAACACATTCCTAGGTGAGAGCAGTCCTGCCCATGGGGAAGCAGGCTGCGGGAGTGTGTCTGAGGGGGCCAGGTGTCATGCTGGGGTCACCTGGTCGAGGGCACCTTGCACCTCCAATGGACCCCAGGCAAGGAGTTGCAGGCCACCACCTTGCTTCTGAAATCCCAAAATGGGGAGCAAAGCTCGCTCTGTCAGAGGGAAGAAAACAGCAACAGGATGGATTTTCAAGCAGTTGCTAGGCTGTACTGCGTTAGGGCTCCAAGGAAGGAAAATGCGAATTTTAGCCCCTACGACTGGTATCCAGGTGGGCTCCCAGGATGATTTCCCCGCAGGATCCAAGAACGTTCCAGACAGACCTGGGCTCACTAGCTCCCTCCTGCAGAGGAAACATGAGAGAACAGCTGTTTGGAGGTTGCTTTGACTTCCCCTGGGAGGGTAGGATCCCTCCCTGGGTGCAGGGCCTCAGGGGCCATTGCCGCTGAGAAATGCCCTCTAAGCCAGACCTTTGCAGCCTTGTATGACTCAGCACGGAGGAGACTGGAAAAGCTCTCTTCCTTGGAGGAAGGAAAGGCAGCCCCAGAGAGTGTGTTTTCACACCTGTATCTTGCAGCAAGTGTTTGGCGTCTCAGACGTCAGACCTCCAGGCCTGCTCCAACGGCCTCAGTTCCAGAGTCAGGGCCGTGTGTCTCCCTGCATTTTCTGAGCCTTGGGAACACATTCCTAGGTCAGAACAGTCCTGCCCATGGGGAAGGAGGCTGCGGGAGTGTGTCTGAGGGGGTCGGTGCCAGGGGGGGTACAATAGACCCGGTACCTCCAATAGACCCCAGGA
>NW_017195808.1:0-8764 GCF_001704415.2 Capra hircus
CTCGAGTCTAATCACACCTAACCTCTGGAACTTCCAAAGGGTCCTTCACACCCTTGCTGCAACTCAAGAAGTTCCCCGACATACCCCGTCTCCACACGAGAGGAAGCACCAGAGACCCGCCCACATCCAGAGGAGCCCGTTTCCGCCTCCTAGCTCGAGAGGAGGATCCTTTCCCTGCGTAGTCAGGAAAGAATTCCTGGCGTTCCTGGCGCATCTCAAGAGGAGGCGCTCTCCACAGGAAAGGCGAAGGAACTCCAGGGTCGTGCCACCATTCCCAGAGTCGCCCAGATGTCTCAGTCCATTTCAGGGAAACCTGATTTCCCTGCACTGCCTCGAATTTCTAGCCGAAGATCGACTCACACCACGATGGCACATGAAACAGCCCTGTGGAAAGCCCTCGTGGGAAAGCCACGAGGGAAAGCCACAGATCCCTTGATCCATGCAAAGGGAAGCGTGACACTGCTGCTACAGCTCGGGAGGAAAGCGCACGTTCATGCCCCACACAAGACGACGACTAACTCCCCTGGGGAGACTCCAGAAGTACCCCAAGATCCATGTCCACACTGGAGAGGAATCCTCAGGTTCCGGCACCGACTCCACACAATGTCTTAGGCCCCGGCATCGAAGGGAGAGGAATCCTGAGAGGCCCCGAGCAACTCGCATGGCGCCTGGCCTTTCCTGAGGCCACCAGAGCGGGTCCCTGAGGTCCCCGTCGTAAGTCGAGAGCACCTGCCGCAACTCGAAGAAAATCCATTAGGTTCTCCCCTCCAGGCGAGATGAGGCCCATTTCCGCTGAGGCGTCTCGACGCTAATCACACCTAACCTCTGGAACTTCCAAAGGGTCCTTCACACCCTAGCTGCAACTCAAGAGGTTCCACGAGAGACCCGTCGCCACTCCATAGAATCAACAGGGTACCACCCACATCCAGAGGAGCCCCAATTCCCCCTCCTGGCTCAAGATGAGGGATCCTTTCCCTGATTGGACGGGAAAAATTCCTGTCGTACCTGTCGCATCTCAAGCGGAGGCACGCTCCACAAGAAAGGTGAGAGGAACTCCAGGGTCGTTCCACCATTCCAAGAGTCCCCCAGATGTCTCAGTCCTTTCCAGAGGAACTTGTTTACCCTGCACTGCCTCGACGTTCACGCGGAGGACCAACTCACACGATGGTGGCACGTGGGACAGCCTTGTGGGAAAGCCTCGTGGGAAAGCCTCGTGGGAAAGCTCGTGGGAAAGCCTCGAGGGGAAAGCCACAGATGTCTTGATCCACGCGAAGGGAAGCGTGACAGTTCTGCTACAGCTCGGGAGGAAAGCGAACGTGCATGCCGCCACTCGAGACGAGGACTGACTCCCCTGGGGAGACTCCAGAAGTAACCCAAGATGCATGTCAGCACTGGAGAGGAATTCTCAGGTTCCGGCACCGACTCCACACAAGGTCTTAGGCCCCGGCGTCGAAGGGAGAGGAATCCCGAGAGGCCCCCGAGCAACTCGCATGGGGACTGGCCTTTCCTGAGGCACCAGAGCGGGTCCCTGAGGTCCCCGTCGTAAGTCGAGCGCACCTGCCGCAACTCGAGAAAATCCAGAAGGTTCTCCCCTCCAGGCGAGATGAGGCCCATTTCCGATGAGGCGTCTCGAGGCTAATCACACCTAACCCTGGAACTTCCAAAGGGTCCTTCACAACCTTGCTGCAACTCAAGAAGTTCCCTGATATACCCGTCTCCACTCGAGAGGAAGCCCGAGAGTCCCGCCCACATCCAGAGGAGCCCCGTTTCCGCCTCTAGCTCGAGAGGTGGGATCCTTTCCCTGCGTGGTCGGAAAACAATTCCCGGCGTTTCTGTCGCATCTCAAGAGGAGGCTCTCTCCACAGGAAAGGCGAGAGGAACTCCAGGGTCGTGCCACCATTCCCAGAGTCCCCCAGATGTCTCAGTCCATTCCAGGGATAACTGTTTTCCCTGCACTGCCTCGACTTTCAAGCCGAGGATCGACTCACACCACGGTGGCACGTGGGACAGCCCTGTGGGAAAGCCTCGTGGGAAAGCCTCGAGGGAAAGCCACAGATCCCTTGATCCACGAGAAGGGAAGCCTGACACTGCTGCTGCAGCTCGGGAGGAAAGCGCACGTGCATGCCCCCACTCAAGACGACGACTAACTCCAGTGGGAGGACTCCAGAAGTACCCCAAGTTCCATGTCAACACTGGAGAGGAATCCTCAGGTTCTGGCACACAAGGTCTTAGGCCCCGACATCGACGGAGAGGAATCCCGAGAGGCCCCGAGCAACTTGCATGGGGCCTGGCCTTTCCTGAGGCCACCAGAGCGGGTCCGTGAGGTCCCCGTCATAAGTCGAGAGCACCTGTCACAACTTGAGAATATCCAGGAGGTTCTCCCCTCCAGGCGAGATGAGGCCCATTTCCGCTGAGGCATCTAGAGGCTAATCACACCTAATCTCTGGAACTTCCAAAGGGTCCTTCACACCCTTGCTGCAACTCAAGAAGTTCCTCGACATACCCGTCTCCACTCGAGAGGAAGCACGAGAGTCCCGCCCACATCCAGAGGAGCCCAGTTTCCCCCTCCTAGCTCGAAAGGAGGGATCCTTTCCCTGCGTGGTCGGGAAAGAATTCCCTGCGTTCCCGTCGCATCTCAAAAAGAGGAGCTCTCCACAGGAAAGGCGAGAGGAACTCCAGGGTCCGGCCACCATTCCCAGAGTCCCCCAGATGTCTCAGTCCATTCCAGGGAAACCTGTTTTCCCTGCACTGCCTCGAATTTCTAGCCGAGGATCGACTCACACCACGATGGCTCCTGGGACAGCACCCTGGGAAAGCCTCGTGGGAAAGCCTCGAGGGAAAGCCACAGATCCCTTGATCCACGAGAAGGGAAGCCTGACACTGCTGCTGCAGCTCGGGTGGAAAGCGCACGTTCATGCCCCCACACAAGACGACGACTAACTCTCCTGGGGAGACTCCAGAAGTACCCCAAGATCCATGTCAGCCCTGGAGAGGAAACCTCAGGTTCCGGCACCGACTCCACACAGGGTCTTAGGCCCCGGCATCGACGGGAGAGGAATCCCGAGAGGCCCCAGAGCAACTCGCATGGGGACTGGCCTTTCCTGAGGCCACCAGAGCGGTTCCCTTAGGTCCCCGTAGTAAGCCAAGAGCACCTGCCGGCAACTCGAGAAAATCCAGGAGGTTCTCCCTCCAGGCGAGATGAGGCCCTTTTCCTCTGAGGCGTCTCGAGGCTAACCATACCTAACATCTGGAACTTCCAAAGGGTCCTTCACACCCTTGCTGCAACTCAAGAAGTTCCCCGACATACCTGACTCCACTAGAGGAAGCACGAGAATCCCGCCCACATCCAGAGGAGCCCCGTTTCCGCCTCATACCTCGAGGTCAGGTATCCTTTCCCTGCATGTTCGGGAAAGAATTCCCGGTGTTCCCGTCGCATCTCATGAGGAGGCGGTCTCCACAGGAAAGGCGGAGGAACTCCAGGGTCGTGCCACCATTCCAAGAGTCCCCAGATATCTCAGTCTGCCGGGGTCCAGCCCCGCTGGATCCAGGGAATTCGACGGATGGACGGCGTTGTCGTGGAAAGTCTTTTTTATTTATTAATGTAAGATTAGATTAAGAAATTATAGTGTAGTAAGAAGATTAACTGGAGGAAAAGGGCTGAATAGCTTGGTTTACGTGGAAGGCCAATAAAATTCCAGACAAGGAATTTTCACCATCTACGTTGGGCCACCAGCCCCTGCTTGAATATCTAAGGGTGCCACACCTTAAGCTCCCTTTCGTGCAGGTCTTAACAGCCAGGCAAGTAAGTAGACCTGGCGAGCCTCTGCGCCCCTGGTGGAGATTCAGCCTGAAGTTAAAGTAAAAAGCAGAGAGAAGGAAAGGGAGAGAAGAAGAAAGAGAGAAAAGACACGGGGGGAGCCTGAGTCTCAAGAAACCAGGCCGAGAGACTAGTTCGAGAAACTGGTCCGAGAAACTGGCCCCATCCTTTATTGTTCATAAAGCCTTTTATACTTTTGATAAAACATGGAGTTCAATGGGTAACACAAAATTATGTAGCGTTCGCACCCCAGACTCTTTCTGTACATCATTTTGTATACAAAAAGGTCTCTGGTGATTTACATTATCTTCTGGCCAAGAGGCTTGTTAAACACTTTTTGGCTCTCTTCCTTAATGAATGTTAATTTTGTTTCCTCTGAAGTGTTTTTCTTTAATCTGCATTTCCTTAAAGCATTAAAGTTACATCTCTATAAAACAAAGGTGCAGTGGGTTATATCAAAGAAGGTACTTAACTCAAAGATCTAATGTTCCTAATACCAGGTCTACTACTTGTTTTTTTAAATATACCAACTCTATCTAAAAATAAAGGATATGAAAAATTTAGCAGCAAGCATTGACCCAAAAAATGAAACTTTTAATCAGTCCTATTATAAAGATTTTGACTCCTCGGATGCCCCTACATTCCTAGGATGCTTTAAGCTTCCTGTGCCTCCTGGGGAAAGGAGGCCTCAAACAATCACATGCCCAGCTGTACGAGTCCTGCAGGCAGGCTAGAAAGCATTCAGAGGGGTTTTTGGATTGAAACACTCTTTCAAATGCTGAAGACTAAAGCCCTGAATTGACTTTTTCCAGAAAATGTCAGAAGAGTGGGAAAAGCAGAGCAAAAAAGCCAGCAGATTTTTGTTGGGGGTATGTGCGTAGGAACTTCCAGAGGGTCCCTGAAGTCTGAACACACCATGCCTATGTCAGCTTTCTTCCTCATGACGTATCACGGGGGGAGTCCTCATACTGGCTCCCAGCATCAGTCCAATCCAGAGGAACCTGTTTTCCCTGCACTGCCTCGACTTTCACGCTGAGGATCAACTCACACCACGGTGGCACGAGGGAAAGCCCTGTGAGAAAGCCTCGTGGGAAAGCCTCCAGGGAAAGCCACAGATCCCTTGATCCACACGACGGGAAGCGTGACCCTGCTGCTACAGCTCGGGAGGAAAGCACACGTGCGTGCCCTCACTTGAGAGGAGGATTGACTCTCCAGGGGAGACTCCAGAAGAACCCCAATATCCATGTCAGCACTGCAGAGGAAACCTCAGGTTCCGGCCCCGAATCCACACAAGTTGTTCGGCCCGGGCATCAACAGGAGAGTTATCAAGAGAGCCCCCCAGCATCTGGCATGGGGACTGGCCTTTGATGAAGCCACCAGAGCGGGTCCCTGAGGTCCCCGTCGTAAGTCGGGAGCACCTGCCGCAACTCGAGAAAATCCAGGAGGTTCTCCCCTCCAGGCGAGATGAGGCCCATTTCCAATGAGGTGTCTCGAGGCTAATTACATCTAATCTCTGGAACTTCCAAAGGGTCCTTCACACCCTTGCTGCAACTCAAGAAGTTCCCCCAACATTCCCATCTCCACTCGAGAGGAAACACGAGGGTCCTGCCCACATCCAGAGTAGCCCCGTTTCATCCTCCTAGCTAGAGATGAGGGATCCTTTCCCTGCTTGGTCGGGAAAGAACTTCCGGCATTCCCGTCGCATCTCAGGTGGAGGCGCTCTCCACAGGAAGGGAGAGAGGAACTCCATGGTCGTGCCACCATTTCAAGCGTCCCCAGATGTCTCAGTCCATTCCAGAGGATCTTGTTTTTACAGAGTGCCTAAACTTTCATGCCGAGGATCGCCTCACACCACGGTGGCACGGGGGACAGCCCTGTGGGAAAGCCTCGTGGGAAAGCCTCTAGGAAAAGCCTAGAGGAAAAGCCACAGATCCATTGATCCACGCGACGGGAAGCATGACACTGCTGCTACAGCTCGGGAGGAAGGGGCATGCGCATGCCCCCACTCGAGACGAGGACTGATTCCCCTTGGGAGACTTCAGAAGTATCCCAAAAACATGTCAGCACTGGAGAGGAATACTCAGGTTCTGGCCCCACTCCACTCAAGGTCTTGGGCCCCGGCATCTACCGGTGAGGAATCCCGAGAGGCCCTCTAGCAACTCGCATGGGGACTGGTCTTTCCTAAGGCCAACAGAACGGGTCCCTGAGGTCCCCGTCGTAAGTCGAGAGCACCTGCCACAACTCGAGAAAATGAAGGAGATTCTCCCCTTCAGGCGAGATGAGGCCCATTTCCACTGAGACGTCTCGAGGCTAATCACACCTAACCTCTGGAACTTCCAAAGGGTCCTTCACACCATAGCTGCAACTCAAGAAGTTCCACGAGAGACCCGTCGCCACTACATAGGAATCACCAGGGTACCACCCACATCCAGAGGAGCCCCAATTCCCCCTCCTAGCTCAATGTGAGGGATCCTTTCCCTGATTGGCCGGAAAGAATTCCTGTCGTACCTGTCGCATCTCAAGAGGAGGCACGCTCCACAAGAAAGGTGAGAGGAACTCCAGGGTCGTTCCACCATTCCAAGAGTCCCCCAGATGTCTCAGTCCTTTCCAGAGGAACTTGTTTACCCTGCACTGCCTCGACGTTCACGCGGAGGACCGACTCACACGATGGTGGAACGTGGGACAGCCCTGTGGGAAAGCCTCGTGGGAAAGCCTCGTGGGAAAGCCTCGAGGGAAAACAAGAAACCCCTTGATCAACCCAACGGGAAAATTGACTCTGCTCCTAATGCTCGGGAGAAAAGCGCACGTGCATGCCCCCATTGGAGACGAAGATGACTCCCCTGTGGAGACTCCAGTAGTACCCCAAGATCCATGTTAGCACTGGAGAGGAAACCTCAGGTTCGGGCACCGACTCCAAACAAGGTCTTAGGCCCCGTCATCGACCGGAGAGGAATCCCGAGAGGGCCCTTAGCAACTCGCAAGTCGACTGGCATTTCCTGAGTGGACCAGAGCGGGTTACATAAGTCCCGGTCGTAACTGGAGAGCACCTGCTGAAACTCGAGAAAATCCAGGAGGTTCTCCCCTGCAGGCGAGATGAGGCCCATTTCCGCTGAGGCGTCTCGAGTCTAATCACACCTAACCTCTGGAACTTCCAAAGGGTCCTTCACACCCTTGCTGCAACTCAAAAAGTTCCCCGACATACCCGTCTCCACACGAGAGGAAGCACCAGAGACCCGCCCACATCCAGAGGAGCCCCCGTTTCCGCCTCCTAGCTCGAGAGGAGGGGATCCTTTCCCTGCGTAGTCAGGAAAGAATTCCTGGCGTTCCTGGCGCATCTCAAGAGGAGGCGCTCTCCACAGGAAAGGCGAGAGGAACTCCAGGGTCGTGGCCACCATTCCCAGAGTCCCCCAGATGTCTCAGTCCATTTCCAGGGAAACCTGATTTCCCTGCACTGCCTCGAATTTCTAGCCGAGGATCGACTCACACCACCACGATGGCACGTGGGACAGCCCTGTGGGAAAGCCTCGTGGGAAAGCCACGAGGGAAAGCCACAGATCCCTTGATCCATGCAAAAGGGAAGCGTGACACTGCTGCTACAGCTCGGGAGGAAAGCGCACGTTCATGCCCCCACACAAGACGACGACTAACTCCCCCTGGGGAGACTCCAGAAGTACCCCAAGATCCATGTCCACACTGGAGAGGAATCCTCAGGTTCCGGCACCGACTCAACACAAGGTCTTAGGCCCCGGCCATCGAAGGGAGAGGAATCCTGAGAGGCCCCCGAGCAACTCGCATGTCGCCTGGCCTTTCCTGAGGCCACCAGAGCGGGTCCCTGAGGTCCCCGTCGTAAGTCGAGAGCACCTGCCGCAACTAGAGAAAATCCATTAGGTTCTCCCCTCCAGGCGAGATGAGGCCCATTTCCGCTGAGGCGTCTCGACGCTAATCACACCTAACCTCTGGAACTTCCAAAGGGTCCTTCACACCCTAGCTGCAAACTCAAGAGGTTCCACGAGGAGACCAGTCGCCACTCCATAGGAATCACCAGGGTACCACCCACAATCCAGAGGAGGCCCAATTCCCCCTCCTGGCCTCAAGATGAGGGATCCTTACCCTGATTGGCGGGAAAAATTCCTGTCATACCTGTCGACTCTCAAGAGGAGGAACGCTCCACAAGAAAGGTGAGAGGAACTCCAGGGTCGTTCCACCATTCCAAGAGACCTCCCCAGATGTCTCAGTCCTTTCCAGAGGAACTTGTTTTACCCTGCACTGCCTCGACGTTCACGCGGAGGACCCGACTCACACGATGGTGGCACGTGGGACAGCCCTGTGGGAAAGCCTCGTGGGAAAGCCTCGTGGGAAAGCCTCGAGGGGAAACAAAGAAACCCCTTGATCAACCCAACGGAAAATTGACTCTGCTCCTAATGCTCGGGAGAAAAGCGCACGTGCATGCCCCATTGGAGACGAAGATGACTCCCTGTGGAGACTCCAGTAGTACCCAAGATCCATGTCAGCACTGGAGAGGAAACCTCAGGTTAGGGCACCGACTTCCAAACAAGGTCTTAGGCCCCGTCATCGACCGGAGAGGAATCCCGAGAGGCCCCTTAGCAACTCGTAAGTCGACAGCATTACCTGAGTGTACCAGAGCGGGTTACATAAGTCCGGTCGTAACTGGAGAGCACCTGCTGAAACTCGAGAAAACCCAGGAGGTTCTCCCCTGCAGGCGAGATGAGGCCCATTTCCGCTGAGGCGTCTCGAGTCTAATCACACCTAACCTCTGGAACTTCCAAAGGGTCCTTCACACCCTTGCTGCAACTCAAGAAGATCCCCGACATACCCGTCTCCACACGAGGAGGAAGCACCAGAGGACCCGCCCACATCCAGAGGAACCCGTTTCGCCTCCTAGGGATCCTTTCCCTGCATGGTCGGGAAAGAAACTCCCGGCGTTCT
>NW_017195809.1:0-20345 GCF_001704415.2 Capra hircus
GAAGAGATAAGAGCGCGGGAAATTCTTTCCGGGAGCGCACGCAGGGGAAAGATACCATATCCTCTCTAAGCTGTGAGAGGCGGAAACGGGGCTCTCTCGTGTGGGCGGACTCTCCCTCTCGAGTGGAGACGGGTATGTCGGGGAACTTCTTGAGTTGCAGCAAGGGTGTGAAGAACCCTTTGGAAGTTCCAGAGGTTTAGGTGTGATTAGCCACGAGACGCCTCAGCGGAAATGGGCCTCATCTCGCCTGGAGGGGGAGAACCTCCTGGATTTTTTTCGAGTTGGGACAGGTGATCTCGACTTACGACGGGGACCTGAGGGACCCGCTCTGGTGGCCTCAGGAAAGGCCATTCCCATGCGAGTTTCTCGGGCCTCTCGGGGATTCCTCTCCCCGTCGATGCCGGGGCCTAAGACCTTGTGTGGAGTCGGTGCCGGAACTGAGGATTCCTCTCCAGTGCTGACATGGATCTTGGCGTCCTTAAAGGCGAGATGAGGCCCATTTTGCGCTGAGGCGTCTGGAGGCTAATCACACCTAACCTCTGGAACTTCCAAAGGTCCTTCACACCCTTGCTGCAACTCAAGAAGTTCTCCGACATACCCGCTCCACTCCGAGAGTATCAAGATCTTCCCGCCCACTTTCAGAGGAGCACCGTTTCCACCTCATAGCTCGAGAGGAGGGATCCTTTACCTGCGTGGTCTGTAAAGCATTCCCGGCGTTCCAGTCGCATCTCAAGAGGAGGCCCTCTCCACAGGAAAGGCGCAGAGAAACTCCAGGGTCGTTCCACCATTCCCAGAGTCCCCCAGATATCTCTGTCAATTCCAGGGAAACCTGTTTTCCCTCCACTGCCTCGACTTTCAAGCCGAGGATCAACTCACACCACGGTGGCACGTGGGACAGCCCTGAGGAAAATCCTCGAGGGAAAGCCTCATTGGAAAGCCTCGAGGGAAAGCTGCAGATCCCTTGATACACGCTATCGGAAGTGTGACACTGCTTCCACAGATCGGGAGGAAATTGAACGTGCATGCCCCCACTCGAGACTAGGACTGACTAAACCGGGGAGACTCCAGAAGTACCCCATGATTCATTTCAGCACTGGAGAGGAATCCTCACGTTCCGGCACCGACTCCACACAAGGTCTTAGGCCCCGGCATCGACGGGAGAGGAAACCCAAGAGGCCCCCGAGAAACTCGCATGGGAACTGGCCTTTCCTGAGGCCACCAGATCGGGTCCCTGAAGTCCCCGTCGTAAGTCGACAGCACCTGCCGCAACTCGAGAAAATCCAGGAGGTTCTCCCCTCCAGGCGAGATGAGGCCCATTTCCGCTGTGGCGTCTCAAGGTTAATCACACATAACCTCTGGAAATTCCAAAGGGTCCTTCACACCCCCGCTGCAACTCAAGAAGTTCCCGGACATACCCGTCTTCACTCGAGAGGAAGCACGAGAGTCCCGCCCACATCCAGAGAAGCCCCGTTTCTGCCTCATAGCTCTAGAGGAGGGATCCTTTCCCTGCGTGTTCGGGAAAGAATTGCCGGCGTTCCCGTCTCATCTCAAGAGGAGGCGCTCTCCACAGGAAAGGCGAGAGGAACTCCAGGGTCATGCCACCATTCCCAGAGTCCCCCAAATGTCTCAGTCCATTCCAGGGAAACCTGTTTTCCCTGCACTGCCTCGACTTTCAAGCCAAGGATCAACTCACACCACGGAGCAACGTGGGACAGCCCTGTGGGAAACCCTCGAGGAAAGCCTCGATGGAACGCCACAGATCCCATGATCCACTCGAAGGAAAGCGTGACACTGCTGCTACAGCTCGGGAGGAAAGCGCACGTGGCATGCCCCCACTCGAGACGAGGACTGACTCCCCTGGGGATACTCCAGAAGTACCTCAAGATCCTTGTAAGCACTGGAGAGGAATCCTCAGGTTCCGGCACGGACTCCCCACAAGGCCTTAGGCCCCGGCATCGACGGGAGAGGAATCCCGAGGGGCCCCTGAGCAACTTGCATGGGGACTGGCCTTTCCTGAGGCCACCAGAGCGGGTCCCTGAGTTCCCCGGCGTAAGTCGAGAGCACCTGGGGTAACTCGAGAAAATCAAAGAGGTTCTCCCCTCCAGGCGAGATGAGGCCCATTTCCACTGTGGGCGTCTCAAGGTTAATCACACATAACCTCTGGAACTTCCAAAGGGTCCTTCACACCTTTGCTGCAACTCAAGAAGTTCCCTGACATACCCGTCTCCAATCCAGAGGAAGCACGAGAGTCCAACCCAGATCCAGAAGAGCCCCGTTTCCGCCTCATAGCTCGGGAGGAGGGATCCTTCCCCGCGTAGTTGTGAAAGAATTCCCGGCTTTCCCGGCGCATCTCAAGTGGAGGCGCTCTCCACAGGTAAGGCGAGAGGAACTCCAGGGTTGTGCCACCATTTCGAGAGTCCCCCAGATATCTCCGTCCATTCCAGAGAAAACTGTTTTCCCAGCACTGCCTCAACTTTCAAGCCGAGGGTAGACTCACACTACAGTGGCACGTGGGCAGCCCTGTGGGAAAGCCTCGTGGGAAAGCCTCTTGGGAAAGCCTCGAGGGAAAGCCACAGATCCCTTGATCCACGCTAAAGGAAGCGTGACACTGCTGCTACAGCTCGGGAGGAAAGTGCACGTGCATGCCCCCACTCGAGACGAGGACTGACTCACCTGGGGAGACTCCAGAAGTACCCCAAGATCCATGTCAGCACAGGAGAGGAATCCTCAGTTTCCCGGCACCGACTCCACACAAGGTTTTGGGCTCCAGCATCTACGGGAGAGAAATTCCGAGAGACACCCGAGCAACATTCATGTGGACTGGCCTTTCCTGAGTCCACCAGAGCGGGTCCCTGAGGTCCCTGTCGTAAGACGAGAGCACCTGCCCCAACTCGAGAACGTCCAGGAGGTTCTCCCTTCCAGGCAAGATGAGGCCCATTTCCAATGAGGCGTCTGGAGGCTAATCACAACTAACCTCTGGAACTTCCAAAGTGTCCGTCACACCTTTGCTGCTACTCAAAAAGTGCCTCGACATACCCGTCTCCACTCGAGAGGAAGAACGAGTTCCCGCCCACATCCAGAGGAGCCCCGTTACCGCCTCATAGCTGGAGAGGAGGGACACTTTCCCTGCGTGGTCGGGAAAGAATTCCCGACGTTCCCGTCGCATCTCAAGAGGAGGCCCTCTCCACAGTAAAGGCCAGAGGAACTCCAGGTTCGTGCCACCATTCCCAGAGTCCCCCAGATGTCTCCGTCCATTCCAGGGAAACCTGTTTTTCCAGCACTGCCTCAACTTTCAAGCCAAGGGTCGACTCACACTACAGTGACACGTTGGACAGCCCTGTGGGAAAGCCTCTTGGGAAAGCCTCGTGGGAAATTCTCGAGGGAAAGACTCGAGGGAAAGCCACAGATCCCTTGATCCACGCTAAAGGAAGCATGACACTGCTGTTACAGCTCGGGAGCATAGCGCACGTGGATGCCCCCACTCGAGACGAGGACTGACTCCCCTGGGGAGACTCCACAAGTACCCCAAGATCCACGTCAGCACTGGAGAGGAATCCTCAGGTTCCGGCTCCGACTCCACACAAGGTCTTAGGCCCCGGCATCGACGGGAGAGGAATCCCCAGAGGCCCCAGGGCAACTTTCATGGGGACTGGCCTTTCCTGAGGCCACCAGAACGGGTCCCTGAGGTCCCCGTCTTAGGTCCAGAGCACCTGACTCAACTCGAGTAAATCTAGGAGGTTCTCCCTTCCAGGCGAGAAGGGCCCATTTCCGCTGCGGCATCTCGAGGCTAATAACACCTAACCTCTGGAACGTCCAAAGGGTCCTTCACACCCTTGCTGCAACTCAAGAATTTCCCCGACATACCCGTCTCCACTCGAGAGGAAGCACGAGAGTCCCGCCCAAATCCAGAGGAGCCCCGTTTCCGCCTCCTAGCTCGAGAGGAGGGATCCTTTCCCTGCGTGGTCGGGAAAGAATTCCCGGCATTCCTGTCGCATCTCAAGAGGAGGCACTCTCCACAGGAACCGCGAGAGGAACTGCATTATCGTGCCACCATTCCCAGAGTCCCCCAGATGTCTCAGTCCATTCCAGGGAAACCTGTTTTCCCTGCACTGCCTCGACTTTCAAGCCGAGGATCGACTCACACCACGGTGGCACGTGGGACAGCCCTGTGGGAAAGCCTCGTGGGAAAGCCTCGAGGGAAAGCCACAGATCCCTTGCTCTACGCGAAGGGAAGCGTGACACTGCTGCTACAGCTCGGGAGGAAATTGCACGTGCATTCCCCCACTCGTAACGAGGACTGACTGCCCTGGGGAGACTCAAGAAGTATCCCAAGATCCATGTCAGCACTGGAGAGGACTCCTCAGCTTCTGGCACCGACTCTACACAAGGTCTTAGGCCCCGGCATCGACGGGAGAGTAATCCCGAGAGGCCCCTGAGCAACTCGCATGGGGACTGGCCTTTCCTGAGGCCACCAGAGCGGGTCCCTGAGGTCCCCGTCGTAAGTCGAGAGCACCTGCCGAAACTAGAGAAAATCCAGGAGGTTCTCCCTTCCAGGAGAGATGAGGCCCCTTTCCGCTGAGACATCTCAAGGCTAATCACGCCTAACCACTGGAACTTCCAAAGGGTCCTTCACACCCTTGCTGCAACTCAAGAAGTTCCCCGACATATCCGTCTCCACTCGAGAGGAAGCACGAGGTCCCGCCCACATCCAGAGGAGCCCCGTTTCCGCCTCCTAGCTCGAGAGAAGGGATCCTTTCCCTGCGTGTACGGGAAAGAATTTCCGGCGTTCCCGTCGCATCTCAAGAGGAGGCGCTCTCCACAGGAAAGGCGAGAGGAACTCCAGGGTCGTGCCACCATACCCAAAGTCCCCCTGATGTCTCAGTCCTTTCCAGGGAAACCTGTTTTCCATGCTTTCCCTGCACTGCCACGGCATTCAAGCTGAGGATCGACTCAAACCACGGTGGCACGTGGAACAGCCCTGTGGGAAAGCCTCATGGGAAGGCCTCGTGGGAAAGCCTACTGGGAAAGCCACAGATCCCTTGATCCACACGAAGGGAAGCGTGACGCTGCTGCTACAGCTCGGGAGGAAAGCGCACGTGCATGCCCCCACTTGAGACGAGGACTGACTCCCCTGGGGAGACTCCAGAAGTATCCCAAGATCCATGTCAGCACTGGAGAGGAACCCTCAGATTCCGGCACCGACTCCACACAAGGTCTTAGGCCCCGAATCGACGGGAGAGGAATCTCGAGAGGCCCCCGAGCAACTCGCATGGGGACTGGCCTTTCCTGAGGCCACCAGAGCAGGTCCCTGAGGTCCCCGTCATAAGTCGAGAGCACCTGCCGCAGCTCGAGAAAATCCAGGAGGTTCTCCCCTCCAGGCGAGATGAGGCCCATTTCCGCTGAGGCGTCTCTAGGCTAATCACACCTAACCTCTGGAAATTCCAAAGGGTCCTTCACACCCTTGCTGCAACTCAAGAAGTTCCCCGACATACCCGTCTCCACTCGAGAGGAAGCACGAGAGTCCCGCCCACATCCAGAGGAGCCCCGTTTCCGCCTCCTAGCTCGAGAGGAGGGATCATTTCACAGTGTGTTCGGGCAAGAATTCCCGGCGTTCCCGTCACATCTCAAGAAGAGGCGCTTTCGGCAGGAAAGGCGAGAGGAACTCCAGGGTCGTGCCACCATTCCCAGAGTTCCCCAGATGTCTCAGTCCATTCCAGGGAAACCTGTTTTCCCTGCACTGCCTCGACTTTCATGCCGAGGATCGACTCACATCACGGTGGCACGTGGGACAGCCCTGTGGGAAAGTCTCGTGGGAAAGCCTCGTGGGAAAGCCTCGACGGAAAGCCTCAGATCCCTTGATCCACGGGAAGGGAATCATGACGCCGCTGCTACAGCTCGGGAGGAAACCGCACGTGCATGCCCCCACTCGTAACGAGGACTGACTACCCTGGGGAGACTCCAGAAGAATCCCAAGATCCATGTCAGCACTGGAGAGGAATCCTCAGGTTCCGGCACGGATCCACACAAGGTCTTAGGCCCCGGCATCGACGGGAGAGGAATCCCGAGAGGCCAATAAGCAACTCGCACAGAGAGTGGCCTTTCCTGAGGCCACCAGATACGGTCCCTGTGGTCCCCGTCATAAATCGAGAGCACCTACCGCAACTCGAGAAAATCCTGTAGATTCTCCCCTCCAGGCTAGATGAGGCCCATTTCCGCTGAGGCGGCTCGAGGCTAATCACATCTAACCTTTGGATCTTCCATAGGGTCCTTCACACCTTTGCTGCAACTCAAGAAGTTCCCCGACATACCCTTGTCCACTCGAGAGGAAGCGCGAGCGTCCCTTGCACATCCAGAAGAGGCCCTTTTCCTCCTTGTAGCTCGAGATGAGGGATCCTTTCCCTGAGTGGTCTGGAAAGAATTCCCGGCATTCCCGTCGCATCTCAAGAGGAAGCGCTCTCCACAGGAAAGGCGAGAGGAACTCCAGGGTCGTGCCACCAATCCAAGAGTCCCCCAGAGGACTGAGTCCATTCCAAAGGAAACTCTTTTACCTGCACTGCCTTGACTGTCACGCCGAGGATCGACTCACACCACGGTGGCACGTGGGACAGCCCTGTGTGTTAGCCTCGTGGGAAAGCCTCATGGGAAATCCTACAGGGAAAGCCACACATCCCTTGATCCACCCGTCGGGTAGCATGACACTGCTGCCACCTTTAGGGAGGAAAGCCCACGTGCATTTCCCCACTCGAGACGAGGACTGACTCCCCTGGGGAGAGTCCAGAAGTACCCAAAAATCCACGTCAGCACTGGAGAGGAATCCTCAGTTTCCGGTCCCAACTCAACACAAGGTCTTCGACTCGGGAAATGCAAGCATTTAAAAGATCTCTCCTTTGGAGCCTCGAGGGGGGATCGGGGCTTCTCTGGATGTGGGCGGGACCCTCGTTTTTCCTTTGAGTGTAGACGGGTGTGTCGGGAAAGCTCTTGAGTTGCAGCAAGTGTGTGAAGGAACCATTGGAAGTTCCAGAGGTTAGGTGTGCTTAGCCTCTAGATGCGTCAGTGGAAATAGGCCTCATTTTGCTGTAGGGGAGAACCTCCTGGATTTTCTCGAGTTACGGCAGGTGCTCTCGAATTACGACGGGGACCTCAGGGACCCGGTCTCGTGGCCTCAGGAAAGGCCAGTCCCCATGCAAGTTGCCAGGGGGACTCTCGGGATTCCTCTTGGGTCGATGCCGGGGCCTAAGACCTTGTGTGGAGTCGAGGCCGGATCCTGAGGATTCCTCTCCAGTGCTGACATGGTTCTTGGGGTACTTCTGGAGTCTCCCCAGGGAAGTCAGTCCTCGTCTCGAGTGTGGGCATGCACGTGCGCTTTCCTCCCGAGCTGTAGCAGCAGTGTCACGCTTCCTAACGCGTGGTCAAGGGATCTGTAGCTTTCACTCAAGTCTTTCCTTCAAGGCTTTCCCAAGAGTCTTTCCCACAGGGCTGTCCCACCTGCCACCAGGGTGTGAGTCGATCCTCGGCTTGAAAGTCGAGGCAGTGCAGGGAAAACATGTTCCTCTGGAATGGACTGAGATATCTGGGGGACTCTTGGAATGGTGGTACGACCCTGGAGTTCCGCTCGCCTTTCCTGTGGAGAGCGCCTCCTCTTGAGATGGGACGGGAACGCCGGGAATTCTTTCCCGACCAAGCAGGGAAAGGATCCGTCATCTCGAGGTCCGAGGCATAAACGGGGCTCCTCTGGATGTGGGCGGGACCCTCGTGCTTCCTCTGGAGTGGAGACGGTATGTCGGGGAACTTCTTGAGTTTCAGCAAGGTTGTTAAGGAACCTTTGGAATTTCCAGAGTTTAGGTGTGATTAGCCTCGAGAGCCTCAGCGGAAATTGGCCTCATCTTGCCTGGTGGGGAGAACCTCCTGGATTTTCTCGAATTGTGGCAGGTGTTCTCAACGTACGCTGGGACCTCAGGGACCCGCTCTGGTGGCGTCAGGAAAGGCCAGTTCCCATCCGAGTGGCTACGGGGCCTCTCGGGATTCCTCTCCCGTCGATGGTGGGGCCTAAGACCTTGTGTGAAGTCGAGGCCGGTACCTGAGGATTCCTCTCCCGTGCTGACATGGTTCTTGGGGTACTTCTTGAGTCTCCCCAGGGGTGTCAGTCCTCTTCTCAGCGGGATCATGCAAGAACGCTTACCTCCCGAGCTGCAGTAGCAGTGTCACACTGCCCGTCGCGTGGATCAAGAAATCTGTGTCTTTCCCTCGAGGTATTTCCCACGGGGCTTTCCCTCGAGGCTTTCCCACGAGGCTTTCCCACATCGCTGTCCCACGTGCCACCGTGGTGCCAGTCGATCCTCGGCGTGAAAATCAAGGCAGTGCAGGGAAAACAGGTTCCTCTGGAATGGACTGAGACATCTGGGGGACTCTTGGAATTGTGGCACGACCCTGGAATTCCTCTCGCCTTTCCTGTGGAGAGCGCCTCTTCTTGAGATTCGGTGGGAACGCCGGGAATTCTTTCCCGACCAAGCAGGGAAAGTGCCGTGGTCCAGCCCCGGTGGATCCAGGGTGATTCGAAGGTGGGGACGTAGTCGTCGTCTTTGGAAATATACATATTTAATCCCAGATATAAAGAGATTAGAAATGGATAGTGTAGTAGGAAGATTATTGGAGAAAAAGAGGCTGAATAACTTGGATTACGTGGAATAACATCCATCCTCCAGTAGAGAATTCAGCCAGAAAAACGGGAGCAAAAAAGAAGCGACATGGGGGAATCAGTCTTTCCGGAAACTGATCTGATTTCTTTATTTTTGGTTTTGCTTGTATACCTCTTGTTACACATAGGGATGAATACAGAGTCACGCAGGAGTCGGCATCCTGACCTTTATCAAAATCAGGTGCTTCACATAAATGTATAAAAAAAAGGTCTTAGGGATCTTACATCATCTTCTGGCCATGAATGAGACCTGCTGACATTTTATGATCCTTTCTTTCTGATAACCAAATAAACTTATTTCTTCCAAGTGTGTTTTTTCTTAAACCAGGCACCACCCTCCAAATAAAGTTACATTCCTATAGGGTGAGGGTGTAGTGAGTTACAATCAAGAAAGGAATTTATTTAACCCAAGGTTAACATGATTAGTCTTAAAGGTGAATTCTTATTTCTCCTATATGCTTAAAGGTTAATACTTATTTCTCCTATATACTAGTTATATTCATTATAAGGGTAGGGAACATGGAGATTTCTCAGCAAACATCAGCCTAACAAATTAAAATCCTTTCATCAATTCTCCCCTTAAGATCTATTTAGTCTTAAGATATGATAAAGTTACATTCTTACATAGAAAGGACACAGTGATATATAACAAAGTACAGTGATCTATTACAAAAGTGAAAATCCATTAACTCAAAAAGTCTAGTATTGCTAACATCAAAAACTGCTATATTTCCTTTGCTATATTCCAAATACATTGATTAATATATTCCCAAGTGCCTAAGGATATGGAGGCCTGGTGGCAATCATTGACTCAACAAGAAGAAAAAGTCCTATGCTAATTAAGACTCTCAAAATACTCCAAAACTCTCTGTGCTGTTTACAGTTGAGAGGTAGTAAACAATCTTGTGCCTAGTGGCAGCAGTATGGATAATCCTGTCACACAAGCTGGTCTGTCACCAGAGACGTTTGACCTAAAATATCCTTCTCCCACCCAGAGCAGGGAATTAGCAGCAATTTTTGACACAACAAATGAAGAACCCTTCACCAATATAATTCCTAACCAACTATACTAATAATTTCTAACTCCCCAAAATAATTTGCCTTTAGTAAGTCTAAAACATCTCATGCCTCTCAGGTTGGGAGGCTGTAAACAATCACATGTGGCCGGACAAACCTATAAAGGTGGGCTAGATAACCTTCAGAGGAGTCGGCAAGCTGAAACACTCTTGTCATGCCCAAGAATATTTATTGCCTTGAAGCTGCACGTTTACTTCTTCTCCGAGAGAAACAGTTATGGGGGAGAGCCCCCGTAAAGTCAGAAGTGTAGGTGAGAGCATAAAACAGACTCTGGTTTTGGGGTTCGATGCTCGGGAACAGGGGGTTACCTGAGGCTTGATCACGCCTTTGGCATGCCAAGCCTCCTTCCTCATGACCTTTGCCATAGGCGGAATTCCTCACGCTGGCCCCCGGAAGGAAAGGATCCCTCATCTCGAGCGACGAGGCGGAAACGCGCCTCCTGTGGATGTAGGGGGGACCATCTTGCTTATTCTCGAGTGGAGACGGGTATGTCGGGGAACTTATTGAGTTGCAGCAAGGGTGTAAAGTACCTTTTGGAAGTTCCAGAGGTTAGGTGTGATTAGCCTTGAGACACCTCAGTGGAAATGGGCCTCATCTCGCCTGGAGGGGAGAACCTCCTGGATTTTCTCGAGTTGCGGCAGGTGCTCTCGACTTACGACGGGGACCTCAGGGGCCAGCTCTGGTGGCCTCAGGAAAGGCCAGTCCCCATTCAAGTTTCTAGGGGGCCTCTCAGGATTCCTCTCCTGTCGATGCCGGGGCCTAAGACCTTGTGTGAAGTCGGGGCTGGAACCTGAAGATTCCTCTCCAGTGCTGACATGGATCTTGTGGTACTTCTGGAGTCTCCCCAGGGGAGTCAGTACTCGTCTCGAGTGGGGGCATGCACGTGCGCTTTCCTCCCGAGCGGTAGCAGCAGTGTCACGCTTCCCGTTGCGTGGATCAAGGGATCTGTGGCTTTCCCTCTAGGCTTTCCCATGAGGCTTTCCCACAGGGCTGTCCCACATGCCACCTTGGTGTGAGAAGATCCTCGGCGTGAAAGTCGTGGCAGTGCAGGGAAAACAGGTTCCTCTGGAATGGACTGAGACATCTGGGGAACTCCTGGAATGGTGGCACGACCCTGGAGTTCCTCTGGCCTTTCCTGTGGAGAGCACTTCCTCTTGAGATGCGACGGGAACGCCAGGAATTCTTTCCCGACCACCCCGGGAAAGGATCCCTCCTCTCTAGATACGAGGCGGAAACGGGGCTCCTCTGGATGTGGGCAGGACCCTCGTGCTTCATCTCGAGTGGAGACGGGTATGTCGGTGATCTTCTTGACTTGCAGCAGGGGTGTCAAAGACCCTTTGGAAGTTCCAGAGGTTAGGTGTGATTAGCCTCGAGATGCCTCAGGGGAAATGGGCCTCATCTCGCCTGGAGGGGAGAACCTCCTGGATTATCTTGAGTTGGAGCAGGTGCTCTCGTCTCAGGATGGGGACCTCAGGGACCCGCTCCTGTGGCCTCAGAAAAGGCCAGTGCCCATGGGAGTTGCTAGGGGGCCTCTCAGGATTCCTCTCACGTCGATGCCGGGGCCTAAGACCTTGTGTGGAGAGCCCGAGCGGAGGCGACGCGGAGCGTTTCGGTTCTCAGTGCCTGGGGCACCGGTGTGTGGTGTGAGGCTGCGGCGGAGCCTCTACACTGAAGGTGCGAGAGGTTGGCAGTTTCGATTGAAGCACATCGAGCGGCGACAGCAGTGAAAGTCATGAGCGACAGCGGCGAGGAGAACTACGGCGAGGGGGAATCCCGTTCTGCTTCCAGAAGCGGAAGTGCTCATGGATCTGGGAAATCTGCAAGTCATACCCCTGCAAGGTCTCGCTCCAAGGAAGATTCCAGGCGTTCCAGATCAAAGTCCAGGTCCAGATCGGAATCTAGGTCTAGATCCAGAAGAAGTTCTCGGAGGCATTATACAAGGTCACGATCTCGGTCCCGGTCCCATAGAAGATCTCGTAGCAGATCTTACAGCAGAGATTATCGAAGACGGCATAGCCACAGTCATTCTCCCATGTCTACTCGCTGGCGTCATGTTGGGAATCGGGCAAATCCTGATCCTAACTGTTGTCTTGGAGTATTTGGATTGAGCTTGTATACTACAGAAAGAGATCTAAGAGAAATGTTCTCTAAATATGGCCCAATTGCTGATGTATCTATTGTATATGACCAGCAGTCTAGACGTTCAAGAGGATTTGCCTTTGTATACTTTGAAAATGTAGATGATGCCAAGGAAGCAAAAGAGCGTGCCAATGGAATGGAGCTTGATGGATGTAGGATCAGAGTTGACTTCTCCATAACGAAAAGACCACATACTCCAACAGCAGGAATTTACATGGGGAGACCTACCTATGGCAGCTCACGCCGTCGAGATTACTATGACAGAGGATATGATCGAGGCTATGATGATCGGGACTATTACAGCAGATCGTACAGAGGAGGAGGAGGAGGAGGAGGAGGATGGAGAGCTGCTCAAGACAGGGATCAGAAATACAGAAGACGGTCACCTTCTCCCTACTATAGTCGTGGAGGATACAGATCACGTTCCAGATCTCGATCATACTCACCTCATCGCTATTAAAGCATGAAGATGAAGACTTTCTGAAACCTGCCCTAGAGTTGGATATTGTTTGTGGACAATATTTTTTATTGTCTCCTGTTTAAAAAGTGAACAGTGCCTGGTGAAGTTAGGTGACTTTTACACCTTTTATGATGACTACTTTTGGTGGAGTTGAAATGCTGTTTTCATTCTGCATTTGTGTAGTTCGGTGCTTTGTTCAAAGTTAAGTGTTTTCAGAAAAGTATGTTTTACATGTATTTTTTTACAGTCTAAAATTTTGACTGCTGAGAAGTTTCTATTGTACAGAACTTCATTTAAATGGTTTTTTCTACTGAATACAGGGTATTCTGAAGATTGAAGCCTGTGTGTAAAATGCTACCAAATGGCAAAAAGCAACAATAACGTTTGGTTTTTACTTTTCTTTCTAACATATCAATGCTTAGGAGAACTGTTCTGATTAGATTGTCAGTAGTAAATTAAAGAAAAAAATGCCCGTTTTCCTCGAGTCCATGAAACATACCATACTTAATATACCTGCAGTTAAGTGATAAAAATTACGCTCTGTAACTCTATACTGCTAGTGTTAAAAACTAAAGATCTTTCAATACAGCAAATGCTTAATGCTTATATAAATGTGACTTTGACAGCCTTTATGTAATCTGTATTATACATAGCAGGGAATAAGATGAGTTGCACAATGTATGCCTTAAAAAGGCTATTTCTTAAAGCTGTTAGAAGGGGATAATGGTATTTCAATTAGTAATCAGCAAGTGAAAATAATATTCCACCACAAATGTACTCTTGTTCTTCTAGCTTTTAAGACTATATGGAAAAACTGGGTGCTTCAGAGTTTTGAGAAAAAAGAAGGGAACACTACACCTGTGTTGTGGATGATCTGAAGACTTTGCCTGTTCGTTTTTTAAATACTACTTTCAGGTTCTTTGCTTACCAAAGGAGGCCCAATTTCACTCAAAAGTTTTGAGAACTGTGTTTAAATAAATGCAAAGAAAAGAGTAAAAAGGAAAGAAAAAAAAAAGACCTTGTGAGGAGTTGGGGCAGGAACCTGAGGATTCCTCTACAGTGCTGACATGGATCTTGGGGTACTTCTGGAGCCCCCCCAGGGAAGTCAGTCTTCGTCTCGAATGGGGGCATGCACGTGCGCTTTCCTCCCGAGCTGTAGCAGCAGTGTCACACTTCCGGTCGCGTGGATCAAGTGATCTGTGGCTTTTCCTCCAGGCTTTACCACGAGGCTATCCCAGAGGGCTGTCCCACATGCCGCCGAGGTGTGAGTCGAACCTCGGCGTGAAAGTCGAGGCAGTGCAGGGAAAACAGGTTCCTCTGGAATGGACTGAGACATCTAGGGGACTCTTGGAATGGTGGCACGACTCTGGAGTTCCTCTCGCATTTCCTGTGGAGAGCGCCTCCACTTGAGATGCGACGGGAACGCCGGGAATTCTTTCCCGACGAAGCAGGGAAAGGATCCCACATCTCGAGCTACGAGGCGGAAAGGGGCTCCTCTGGATGTGGGCGGGACCCTCGTGCTTCCTATCGAGAGGAGACGGGTATGTCGGGGAACTTCTTGAGTTGCAGCAAGGGTGTGAAGGACCCTTTGGAAGTTCCAGAGGTTAGGTGTGATTAGCCTCCAGACGCTTCAGCGGAAATGGGCTTCATCTCGCCTGGAGGGGAGAACCTCCTGGATTTTCTCGAGTTGCGGCTGGTGCTCTCGACTTACGACGGGGACCTCAGGGACCCGCTCTGGTGGCCTCAGGAAAGGCCAGTCCACATGCGAGTTGCTAGGGGGCCTCTCGGGATTCCTCTACCATCGATGCCGGGGCCAGAGACCTTGTGTGGAGTCGGTGCCGGAACCTGAGGATTCCTCTGCAGAGCTGACATGGATCTTGGGGTACTTCTGGAGTCTCCCCAGGGGAGTCAGTCCTCGTTTGAATGGGCGCATGCACGTGCGCTTACCTCCGGAGCTGTGGCAGCAGTGTCATGCTTCCCTTCGCCTGGATCAAGGGATCTGTGGCTTTCCCACGAGGCTTTCGCACAGGGCTATCCCACGTGCCACCGTGGTGTGAGTCGATCGATGGCTTGAAAGTCAACGTAGTGCAAGGAAAACAGGTTTCCCTGGAATGGACTGAGACATCTGGCGAATCTGGGAATGGTGGCACGACCCTGGACTTCCTCTCGACTTTCCTGTGGAGAGCGCCTCCTCTTGAGATGCGACGGGAACGCCGGGAATTCTTTCCCGATCACGGAGGGAAAGGATCCCTCCTCTCGAGCTAGGAGGCGGAAACGGTGCTCCTCTGTATGTGGGCGGGACTCTCGTGCTTCCTCTCAGAGTGGAGACGGGTATGTCGGGGAAATTCTGGATTTGCAGCAAGGGTGTAAAGGACCCTTTGGAAGTTCCAGAGGTTAGGTGTGATTAGCCTCGAGACGCCTCAGCGGAAATGGGCCTAATCTCGCCTGGAGGGGAGAACCTCCTGGATTTTCTCGAGTTGCGGCAGGTGCTCTCGCCTTTCGATACGGACCTCAGGGACCCGCTCTGGTGGCCTCACGAAAGGCCAGTCGCCATGCGAGTTGCTCGGGGGCCTCTCGGATTCCTCTCCCGTCGATGCCGGTGCCTAAGCCTTGTGTGGAGTCGGTGTCGGAAGCCTGAGGATTCCTCTCCAGTGCTGACATGGATCTTTGGGGAACTTCTGGAGTCTCCCCAGGGGAGTCAGTCCTCGTCTCGCAGTGGGGGTCATGCATCGTGCGCTTTCCTCCCGAGCTGTAGCAGCAGTGTCACGCTTCCCTTCGCGTGGATCAAGGGGATCAGTGGGCTTTCCCTCGAGGCTTTCCCACGAAGCTCCAGAGGCTTTCCCACAGGGCTGTCCCACGTGCCACCGTGGTGTGAGTCGATCCTCGGCTTGAAAGTCGAGGCAGTGTAAAAAAACAGGATTTCCCTGGAATGGACTGAGACATCTGGGGGAACTCTTGGAATGGTGGCACGACCCTGGAGTTCCTCTCGCCTTTCCTGTGGAAAAGAGCGCCTCCTCTTGAGATGCGACAGGAACACGAGGAATTCTTTCCCCACCACGCAGGGAAAGGATCCCTCCTCTCGAGCTAGGAGGCGGAAACGGGACTCCTCTGGATGTGGGCGGGATTCTCGAGCTTCCTCTCGAGTGGAGACGTGGTATGTCGGGGAACTTCTTGAGTTGCAGCAAGGGTGTGAAGGACCCTTTGGAAGTTCCAGAGGTTCAGTGTGATTAGACTCGAGACCGCCTCAGCGGAAAAGGGCCTCATCTCGCCTGGAGGGGAGAACCTCCTGATTTGTCTCGAGTTGCGGCAGGTGGCTCTTGACTTACGACGGGGACATCAGGGACCCGCTCTGGTGGCCTCAGGAAAGGCCAGTCCCCATGCGAGTTGCTCGGGGGCCTCTTCGGGATTCCTCTCCCTTCGATGCCGGGGCCTAAGACCTTGTGTGGAGTCGGTGCCGGAACCTGAGGATTCCTCTCCAGTGCTGACATGGATCTTGGGGTACTTCTGGAGTCTCCCCAGGGGAGTCAGTCCTCGTCTCTAGTGTGCGCGCTTCACATGCGCTTTCCTTCTCGAGCTGTAGCAGCAGTGTCATCGCTTCCCTTCGCGTAGGATCAAGGGATTTCTGACTTTCCCTCGAGGCTTTCCCACGAGGCTTTCCCACGAGGCTTTCCCACAGGGCTGTCCCACGTGCCACCGTGGTGTGAGTCGATCCTCGGCTTGAAAGTCGAGGCAGTGCAGGGAAAAACAGGTTTTCCCTGGAATGGACTGAGACATCTGGGGGACTCTGGGAATGGTGGCACGACCCTGGAGTTCCTCTCGCCTTTCCTGAGGAAGAGCGCCATCCTCTTGAGATGCGACAGGAAGCCGAGGAATTCTTTCCCACCACGCAAGGGAAAGGATCCCTCCTCTCGAGCTAGGAGGGCGGAAACGGGGCTCCTCTGGATGTGGGCGGGACTTCTCCGTGGCTTCCTCTCGGAGTGGAGACGGGTTATGTCGGGGAACTTCTTGAGTTGCAGCAAGGGTGTGAAGGACCCTTTGGAAGTTCCAGAGGTTAGGTGTGATTAGCCTCGAGACGCCCTCAGCGGAAATGGGCCTCATCTCGCCTGGAGGGGAGAACCTCCTGGATTTTCTCGAGTTGCGGGCAGGTGCTCTCGACTTACGACGGGGACCTCAGGGACCCGCTCTGGTGGCCTCAGGAAAGGCCAGTCCCCATGCGAGTTGCTCCGGGGGCCTCTCAGGATTCCTCTCCCGTCGATGCCGGGGCCTAAGATCTTGTGTGAGAGTCGGTGCCGGAACCTGAGGCATTCCTCTCCAAGTGCTGACATGGATCTTGGGGTACTTCTGGAGTCTCCCAGGGGAGTCAGTCCTCGTCTCGAGTGGCGGCATGCACGTGCCGCTTTCCTCCCGCAGCTGTAGCAGCAGTGTCGCACTTCCCTTCGGCGTGGATCAAGGGAACTGTGGCTTTCCCTCGAGGCTTTCCCACGAGGCTTTCCCACGAGGCTTTCCCACAGGGCTGTCCCACGTGACCACCGTGGTGTGAGTCGATCCTTGGCTTGAAAGTCGAGGCAAGTGCAGGGAAAACAGGTTTCCCTGGAATGGACTGAGTCATTCTGGGGGAACTCTGGGAATGGTGGCACGACCCTGGAGTTCCTCTCGCCTTTCCTGTGGAGAGCAGCCTCCTCTTGAGATGCGACGGGAAACGCGGGAATTCTTTCCCGAACACCAGGAAAGGATCCCTCCTCTCGACGCATTGAGGTGGAAACGTGGCTCCTCTGGATTTGGGCGGGACTCTCGTGATTCCTCTCGAGTGGAGACGGGTATGTCGGGGAACTTCTTGAGTTGCAGCAAGGGTGTGAAGGACCCTTTGGAAGTTCCAGAGGTTAGGTGTGATTAGCCTCGAGACGCCTCAGCGGAAATGGGCCTCATCTCGCCTGGAGGGGAGAACCTCCTGGATTTTCTCGAGTTGCGGCAGGTGCTCTCGACTTACCGGGGACCTCAGGGACCGCTCTGGTGGCCTCAGGAAAGGCCAGTCCCCATGCGAGTTGCTCGGGGCCTCTGGGATTCCTCTCCCTTCGATGCCGGGCCTAAGACCTTGTGTGGAGTCGGTGCCGGAACCTGAGGATTCCTCTCCAGTGCTGACATGGATCTTGGGGTACTTCTGGAGTCTCCCCAGGGGAGTCAGTCCTCGTCTCGAGTGGGGGCATGCACGTGCGCTTTCCTCCCGAGCTGTAGCAGCAGTGTCGCTTCCTGGCGTGGATCAAGGATCTGTGGCTTTCCCTCGAGGCTTTCCCTTTCCCACGAGGCTTTCCCACGAGGCTTTCCCACAGGGCTGTCCCACGTGCCACCGTGGTGTGAGTCGATCCTTCTTGAAAGTCGAGGCAGTGCAGGGAAAACAGGTTTCCCTGGAATGGACTGAGACATCTGGGGGACTCTGGGAATGGTGGCACGACCCTGGAGTTCCTCTCGCCTTTCCTGTGGAGAGCGCCTCCTCTTGAGATGCGACGGGAACGGGGAATTCTTTCCCGACCACGCAGGGAAAGGATCCCTCCTCTCGAGCTAGGAGGCGGAAACGGGGCTCCTCTGGATGTGGGGGGACTCTCGTGCTTCCTCTCGAGTGGAGACGGGTATGTCGGGGAACTTCTTGAGTTGCAGCAAGGGTGTGAAGGACCTTGGAAGTTCCTTCTCGGCGAGAGTTGCCTTTCCTCCCGAGCTGTTATGGATGGGATCTGTGGCTTGAGCTTTCCCACGAGGCTTTCCCAGGAGGCTTTCCCACAGGGCTCTCCCACGTGCCACCGTGTGTGAGTCGATCCTCGGCTTGAAAGTCGAGGCAGTGCAGGGAAAACAGGTTTCCTGGAATGGACTGAGACATCTGGGGGACTCTGGGAATGGTGGCACGACCCTGGAGTTCCTCTCGCCTTTGTGTGGAGAGCGCCTCCTCTTGAGATGCGACGGGAACGCGGGAATTCTTTCCGACACGCAGGGAAAGGATCCCTCCTCTCGAGCTAGAAGCCGGAAACGGGGGCTCTCTGGATGTGGGCGAACTCTCGTGCTTCCTCTCGAGTGGAGACGGGTATGTCGGGGAACTTCTTGAGTTGCAGCAAGGGTGTGGAAGGACCTTTGGAAGTTCCAGAGTTTAGGTGTGATTAGCCTCGAGACCCTCAGCGGAAATGGGCCTCATTTCGCCTGGAGGGGGAACCTCCTGGATTTTCTCGAGTTGCAGCAGGTGCTCTCGACTTACGACGGGGACCTCAGGGACCTGCTCTGGTGGCCTCAGGAAAGGCCAGTCCCCATGCAAGTTGCTCGGGGGCCTCTAGGATTCCTCTCCCGTCGATGCCGGGGCCTAAGACTTGTGTGGAGTCGGTGCCGGAACGGAGCATTCCTCTCCAGTGCTGACATGGATCTTGGGGTACTTCTGGAGTCTCCCCAGGGGAGTCAGTCCTCGTCTGGAGTGGGGCATGCACGTGCGCTTTCCTCCCGAGCTGTAGCAGCAGTGTCACGCTTCCCTTCGTGGATCAAGGGATCTGTGGCTTTCCCTCGAGGCTTTCCCAGGCTTTCCACGAGGCTTTCCCACAGGGCTGTCCCACGTGCCACCGTGGTGTGAGTCGATCCTCGGTTGAAAGTCGAGGCAGTGCAGGGAAAGCAGGTTTCCCTGGAATGGACTGAGACATCTGGGACTCTGGGAATGGTGGCACGACCGTGGAGTTCCTCTCGCCTTTCCTGTGGAGAGCGCCTCCTCTTGAGATGCGACGGGAACGCCGGGAATTCTTTCCCGACACGCAGGGAAAGGATCCCTCCTCTCGAGCTAGGCGGAAACGGGGCTCCTTTGGATGTGGCGGATCTCTCGTGCTTCCTCTCGAGTGGAGACGGGTATGTCGGGGAACTTCTTGAGTTGCAAGCAAGGGTGTGAAGGACCCTTTGGAAGTTCCAGAGGTTAGGTGTGATTAGCCTCGAGACGCCTCAGCGGAAATGGGCTTCATCTCGCCTGGAGGGGAGAACCTCCTGGATTTTCTCGAGTTGCGCAGGTGCTCTCGACTTACGATGGGGACCTCAGGGACCCGCTCTGGTGCCCTCAGGAAAGGCCAGTCCCCATGGAGTTGCTCGGGGCCTCTCGGGATTCCTCTCCCGTCGATGCCGGGGCCTAAGACTTGTGTGGAGTCGGTGCCGGAACCTGAGGATTCCTCTCCAGTGCTGACATGGATCTTGGGGTACTTCTGGAGTCTCCCCAGGGGAGTCAGTCCTCGTCTCGAGTGGGGGCATGCACGTGCGCTTTCCTCCCGAGCTGTAGCAGCAGTGTCACACTTCCCTTCGCGTGGATCAAGGGATCTGTGGCTTTCCTCGAGGCTTTCCCACTTTTTCCCACAGGGCTGTCCCACGTGCCACCGTGGTGTGAGTCGATCCTCGCTTGAAAGTCGAGGCAGTGCAGGGAAAACAGGTTTCCCTGGAATGGACTGAGACATCTGGGGGACTCTGGGAATGGTGGCACGACCCTGGAGTTCCTCTCGCCTTTCCTGTGGAGAGCGCCTCCTCTTGAGATGCGACGGGAACGCCGGGAATTCTTTCCCGACACGCAGGGAAAGGATCCCTCCTCTCGAGCTAGGAGGGAAACGGGGCTCCTCTGGATGTGGGCGGGACTCTCGTGCTTCCTCTCCAGTGGAGACGGGTATGTCGGGGAACTTCTTGATTTGCAGCAAGGGTGTGAAGGACCCTTTGGAAGTTCCAGGTTTAGATGTGATTAGCCTCGAGACACCTCAGCGGAAATGGGCCTCATCTCGCCTGGAGGGGAGAACCTCCTGGATTTTCTCGAGTTGGCAGGTGCTCTCGACTTACGATGGGGACCTCAGGGACCCGCTCTGGTGGCCTCAGGAAAGGCCAGTCCCCATGCGAGTTGCTCGGGGCCTCTCGGGATTCCTCTCCCCGTCGATGCCGGGGCCTAAGACCTTGTGTGGAGTCGGTGCCGGAACCTGAGGATTCCTC
>NW_017195810.1:0-8764 GCF_001704415.2 Capra hircus
TTTCCCACATGGTTGTCCCACGTGCCACCGTGATGTGAGTCGATCCACGGCTTGAATGTCGAGGCAGTGCAGGGAAAACAGGTTTCCCTGGAATGCACTGAGACATCTTGGGGACTCTGGGAATGGTGGCAGGACCCTGGAGTTCCTCTCGCCTTTCCTGTGGAGAGCGCCTCCTCCTGAGATGCGACGGGAACGCCGGGAATTCTTTGCCGACCACGAAAGGAAAGGATCCCCCTCCTCTCGAGCTAGGAGGCAGAAACGGGGCCCCCTCTGTATGTGGGCGGGACTCTCGTGCTTCCTCTTGAGTGGAGACGGGTATGTCGGGGAACTTCTTGAGTTGCAGCAAGGCTGTGAAGGACCCTTTGGAAGTTCCAGAGATTAGGTGTGATTAGCTTCCAGTCGCCTCAGCGGAAATGGGCCTCATCTCGCCTGGAGGGGAACCTCCTGGATTTTCTCGAGTTGCGGCAGGTGCTCTCGACTTACGACGGGGACCACAGGGACACCCTCTGGTGGCCTCAGGAAAGGCCAGTCCCCATGCGAGTTGCTCGGGAGCCTTTCGGGATTTCTCTCCCGTCGATGCCGGGGCCTAAGACCTTGTATGGAGTTGGTGCCGGAAGCTGAGGATTCCTCTCCAGTGCTGACATGGACCTTCGGTACTTCTGGAGTCTCCGAGGAGAGTCAGTCCTCGTTCCGAGTGGGGGCATGCACGTGCGATTTCCTCCCGAGCTGTAGCAGCAGTGTCACGCTTCCTTTCGCGTGGATCAAGGGATCTGTGGCTTTCCCTCGAGGCTTTCCCACGAGGATTTCTCACGAGGCTTTCCCACGAGGCTTTCCCACAGGGCTGTCCCACGTGCCACCGTGGTGTGAGTCAATCCTCGGCTTGAAGGTCGAGGGCTGTGCAGGGAAAAACAGTTTTCCCTGGAATGGACTGAGACATCTGGGGGACTCTGGGAATGTGGCACGACCCTGGAATTCCTCTCGCATTTCCTGTGGAGAGCGCTTCCTCTTGAGATGCGACGGGAACGCCGGGAATTCTTTCCCGACATCGCAGGGAAAGGATCCCTCCTCTCGAGCTAGGAGGCGGAAACGGGGCTCCTCGGAAGTGGGCGGGACCTCTCGTGCTTCCTCTCGAGTGGAGACGGGTATGTCGGGGAACTTCTTGAGTTGCAGCAAGGGTGTGAAAGACCCTTGGAAGTTCCAGAGGTTACGTGTGATTAGCCTCGAGACGCCTCTGCGGAAATGGGCCTCATCTCGCCTGGAGGGGAGACCTCCTGGATTATCTCGAGTTGAGGCAGTTGCTCTCGACTTACAGGGCGACCTCAGGGACCCGCTCTGATGGCCTCAGGAAAGGCCAGACCCCATGCGAGTTGCTCGTGGGCCTCTCGGGATTCCTCTCCCGTCGATGCCGGGGCCTAACACCTTGTGTGGAGTCTGTTCCGGAATCTGAGGTTTCCTGTGGCAGTTCTGACATGGATTTTGGCGGTACTTCTGGCGTCTCCCCAGGGGAGTCAGTCCTCGTCTCGAGTGGGGGCATGCACCTGCGCTTTCCTCCCTAGCTGTAGCAGCAGTGTCATGCTCCAGTCGCATGGATCAAGGTATCAGTGGCTTTCCCTCGAGGCTTTCCCACGATGCTTTCCAACAAGGCTTTCCCACGAGGATTTCCCACAGGGCTGTCCCACGTGCCACCGTGGTGTTAGTCGATCCTCGGCTTGAAAGTCGAGGCAGTGCAGGGAAAACAGGTCTCCCTGGAATGGACTGAGACATCTGGGGGACTCTGGGATTGGTGGCACGACCATGGAGCTCCTCTCGCCTTTCCTCTGGAGAGCGCCACCTCTTGAGAGGCGTCGGGAACGCCGGGAAATCTTTCTCGACCACGCAAGGAAAGGATCCCTCCTCTCGAGCTAGGAGGCGGAAACGGGGCTCCTCTGGATGTGAGCGGGACTCTCGTGCTTCCTCTCAAGTGGAGACGGGTATGTCGGGGAACTTCTTGAGTTGCAGCAAGGGTGTGAATGACCCTTTGGAAGTTCCAGAGGATAGGTGTGATTAGCCTCGAGACGCCTCTGCGGAAATGGGCCTCATCTCGCCTGGAGGGGAAAACCTCCTGGATTTTCTCGAGTTGCGGCAGGTGCTCTCGACTTACGACGGGACCTCAGGGACCCGCTCTGGTGGCCTCAGGAAAGGCCAGTCCGCATGCGAGTTGCTCGGGGTCCTCTCGGGATTCCTCTACCGTCGATGCCGGGGCCTAAGACCTTGTGTGGAGTCGGTGCCGGAACCTGAGGATTCTTCTCCAGTGCTGACATGGATCTTGGGCTACTTCTGGAGTCTCCACAGGGGAGTCTTTCGTCGTCTCGAGTGGGGGCATGCATGTGCGCTTTCCTCCCGAGCTGAAGCAGCAGATTCACGCTTCCCTTCCCGTGGATCAAGGGATCTGTGGCTATCCCTCGAGGCTTTCCCACGAGGCTTCCCACAGGTTTGTACCACGTGCCACCGTGGTGTGAGTCGTTCCTCGGCATGAAAGTCGAAGCAGTGCAGGGAAAACAGGTTTCCCTGGAATGGACTGAGACATCTGGGGGTCTCTGGGAATGGTGGCACGACCCTGGAGTTCCTCTCGCCTTTCCTGTGGAGAGCGCCTCCTCTTGAGTTGCGACGGGAACACCGAGAATTTTTTACCGAACACGCAAGGAAAGGGTCCCTTCTCTCGCGCTAGTAGGCGTAAATGGGGCTCCTCTGGATGAGGCGGGACACTCGTACTTCCTCTCGAGTGGAGACGGGTATGTCGGGGAACTTCTTGAGGTGCAGCAAGGGTGTGAAGGACCCTTTGGCAAGTTCCAGAGGTTAGGTGTGATTAACATCGAAACGCCTCAGCGGAAATGGGCCTCATCTCGCCTGGCGGGGAGAATCTCCTGGATTTTCTCGAGTTGCGGCAGGTGCTGTCGACTTACGACGGAGACCTCAGGGACCTGCTCTGGTGGCCTTAGGAAAGGACAGTCCCCAAGCGAGTTGCATGGGGCCTCTCGGGATTCCTCTCCCGTCGATGCCGGGGCCTAAGATCTTGTGTGGAGTCCGTGCCGGAACCTGAGGATTCCTCTCCAGTGCTGACATGGAAATTGGGGTACTTCTGGAGTTTCCCCAGGGGAGTCATTCCTCGTCTCGAGTGGGGGCTTGCACGTGCGCTTTCCTCCCGATCTTTACCAGCAGTGTCAGGCTTCCCGTCGAGTGAATTCAGTGATCTGTGGCTTTCCCCTCGAGGCTTTCCCATGAGGCTTTCCCACGAGGCTTTCCCACAGGGCTGTCCCACGTGCCACGGTGTTCTGAGTCGATCCTCGGCTTGAGAGTCGAGGTAGTGCAGGGAAAATAGGTTTCCCTGGAATGTACTGAGACATCTGGGGGACTCTGGGAATGGTGGCACGACCCTGGAGTTCCTCTCGCCTTTCCTGTGGAGAGCGCCTCCTCTTGAGATGCGACGAGAACGCCGGGAATTCTTTCCCGACCACGCCAGGGAAAGGATCCCTCCTCTAGAGCTAGGGGGCTGAAACGGGGCTCCTCTGGATGTGGGCGGGACTCACGTGCTTCCTCTCGAGTGGAGACGGGTATGTCGGGGTACTTCTTGAGTTGCAGCAAGGGTGTGAAGGACCATTTGGAAGTTCCAGAGGTTAGGTGTGATTAGCCTCGAGACGCCTCAGCGAAATGGGGCTCACCTCGCCTGGAGGGGAGAAACTCGTGGATTATCTCGAGTTGCGGCAGGTGCTCTCGACTTACGACTGGGACCTCAGGGACCCGCTCTGGTGGCCTCACGAAAGGCCAGTCCCCATGCGAGTTGCTCGGGGGCATCTTGGGTTTCCTCTCCCGTCGAAGCCGGGGCCTAAGATCTTATGTGGAGTCTGTGGCAAAACCTGAGAATCACTCTCCATTGCTGACATGGATCTTGGGGTACTTCTGAAGTCTACCCAGGGGAGTCAGTCCTCCTCTAAGTGGTGGCATGCACGTGCGCTTTCCTCCCGAGCTGTAGCAGCAGTGTCACGCTTCCCTTCGCGTGGATCAAGGGATCTGTGGCTTTGCCTCGAGGCTTTCCCAGGAGGCTTTTCCACGATGCTTTCCCACAGGGCTGTCCCACGTGCCACCGTGGTGTGAGTCGATCCTCGGCTTGAAAGTCGAGGCAGTGCAGGGAAAACAGGTTTCCCTGGAATGGACTGAGAAATCTGGGGGACTCTGGAATGGGCGAACGACCCTGGAGTTCCTCTCGCCTTTCCTGTGGAGAGTGCCTCCTCTAGAGATGCAACGGGAACGCCGGAAATTCGTTCCCTACCCTGCAGGGAAAGGATCCCTCCTCTCGAGCTAGGAGGCGGAAACGGGACTCCTCTGGATGTGGGCGGGTCTCTCGTGCTTCCTCTCGAGTGGGAGACGGGTATGTCGGGGAACTTCTTGAGTTGCAGCAAGGGTGTGAACGACCGTTTGGAATTTTCAGAGGTTAGGTGTGATTAGCCTCTAAACACCTCAGCAGAAATGGGCCTCATCTCGCCTGGAGGGGAGAAACTCCTGGATTTTATTGACTTGTGGCAGGTGCTCTCGACTTACGACGAGTACCTCAGGGACCCACTCTGGTGGCCTCACGAAAGGCCAGTCCCCAAGCGAATTGCTCGGGGGCCTCTCGGGATTCCTCTCTCCTCGATGCCGGTGCATAAGACCTTGTGTGGAGTCGGTGCCGGAACCTGAGGATTCCTCTCCAGTGCTGACATGGATCTTGGGGTACTTTTGGAGTCTCCCCAGGGGAGTCAGTCCTCGCCTCGAGTGGGGCATGCACGTGCGCTTTCCTCCCCAGCTGTAGCAGCACTGTTGCGCTTCCCTTTGCATGGATCACGGCATTTGTGGATTTCCTTCGAGGCTTTCCCGCGAGGCTTTCCCACGAGGCTTTCCCACAGGGCTGTCCCACGTGCCACCGTGGTGTGAGTCGATCCTCGGCTTGAAAGTGGAGGAAGTGCAGGAAAACAGGTTTCCCTGGAATTGACTGAGACATCTGGGGGACTCTGGGAATGGTGGCACGACCCTGGATTTCCTCTCGCCTTTTGTGGAGAGCGCTCCTCTTGAAATGCTATGGGAACCCCGGGAATTCTTTCCTGACCACGCAGGGAAAGGATCCCTCCTCTCGAGCTTGGAGGCGGAAACGGGGCTCTTCTGGATGTGAGCGGGACTCTCGTGCTTCCTCTCAAGTGGAGACGGGTATGTCGGGAAACTTCTTTAGTTGCAGCAAGGGTGTGAATAACCGTTTGGAAGTTCCAGAGGTTAGGTGTGATTAGCTTCGAGACTCCTCAGCGGACAAGGGCCTCATCTCGCTTGGAGGGGAAAACCTCCTGGATTTTCTCGAGTTGCGGCAGGTGCTCTCGACTTACGATGGAGACCTCAGGGACCCGCTCTGGTGGACACAGGAAAGGCCAGTCCCCATGGGAGTTGCTCCGGGGCCTCTCGGGATTCCTCTCCCGTCGATGCCGGGGCCTAAGTCCTTGTGTGGTATCGGAGGCGGGACCTGAGGATTCCTCTGCAGTGCTGACATGGATGTTGGGATACTTCTGGAGTCTCCCCAGGGGAGTCAGTCCTCGTCTCGAGTGGGGTCATGCACGTGCGCTTTCCTCCGGAGCTGTAGCAGCAGAGTCACACTTCCCTATGCGTGGATCAAAGCATCTGTGGCTTTCCCTCGAGGCTTTCCCATGAGGCTTTCCCACGAGGCTTTCCCACGAGGCTTTCCCACAGGGCTCTCCGACGTGCCACCCTGGTGTGAGTCGATCCTCGGCTTGAATGTCGAAGCAGTGCAGGGAAAACAGGTTTCCCTGGAATGGACTGAGACATCTGGGGGACTCTGGGAAAGGTGGCACGACCCTGGAGTTCCTCTCGCCTTTCCTGTGGAGAGCGCCTCCTCTTGAGATGCGACGGGAACGCCGGGATTTCTTTCCCGATGACGCAGGGAAAGGATCCCTCCTCTAGAGCTAGTAGGCAGAAACGGGGCTCCTCTGGATGTGGGCGGGACTCTCGTGCTTCCTCTCGAATGGAGACGGTATGTCGGGGAACATCTTGAGTTGCAGCCAGGGTGTGAAGCACCGTTTGGAAGTTCCAGAGATTAGGTGTGATTAGCCTCGAGACGCCTCAGCAGAAATGGGCCTCATCTCGCCTGGAGGGGAGAACCTCCTGGATTTTCTCCAGATAGGGCAGTTGCTCTCGACTTACGACGGGGACCTCAAGGACCCGCTCTGGGGGCCTCAGAAAAGTCCAGTCCCCATGCGAGTTGCTCGGGGCCTCTCGGGATTCCTCTCCCGTCGATGTCGGGGCCTAAGACCTTGTGTGGAGTCGGTGCCGGAATCTGAGGATTCCTGTGCAGTGCTGACATGGATCTTGGGTACTTCTGGAGTCTTCCCAGGGGAGTTAGTCCTCGTCTCGAGTGGGGACATGCACCTGCGCTTTCCTCCCTAGCTGTAGCAGCAGTGTCATGCTCCAGTCGTGTGGATCAAGGTATCAGTGGCTTTCCCTCGAGGCTTTCCCACGATGCTTTCCAACAAGGCTTTCCCACGAGGCTTTCCCAGCAGGGTTTCCAACGAGGCTTTCCCCCAGTGATGTCCCACGTGCCACCGTGGTGTCCAGTCGATCCTCGGTTTGAAAGTCGAGGCAGTGCAGGGAAAACAGGTTTCCCTGGAATGGACTGAGACATCTTGGGGACTCTGGAATGGTGGCACGACCCTGGAGTTCCTCTCGCCTTTCTTGTGGAGAGCGCCTCCTCTTGAGATGCGACGGGAACGCCGGGAATTCTTTGCCGACCACGAAAGGAAAGGATCCCTCCTCTCGAGCTAGGAGGCGGAAACGGGGCCCCTCTGTATGTGGGCGGGACTCTCGTGCTTCCTCTTGAGTTGGTGACGGGTATGTCGGGGAACTTCTTGAGATGCAGCAAGGCTGTGAAGGACCCTTTGGAAGTTCCAGAGGTTAGGTGTGATTAGCCTCGAGTCGCCTCAGCCGGAAATGGGCCTCATCTCGCCTGGAGAGGACAACCTCCTGGATTTTCTCGAGTTGCGGCAGGTGCTCTCGACTTACGACGGAGACCTCAGGGACCCGCTCTGGTGGCCTCAGGAAAGGCCAGTCCCCATGAGAGTTGCTCGGGGGCCTCTCGGGATTCCTCTCCCGTTGATGCCGGGGGCCTAAGTTCTCTGTGAGGAGTCGGTGCCGGAACCTGAGGATTCCTCTCCAGTGCTGACATGGATCTTGGGGGTACTTCTGGAGTCTCCCCAGGGGAGTCCAGTCCTCGTCTCGAGTGGGGGCATGCACGGTGAAATTTCTTTCCGAACTGTAGCAGCAGCTGTCACGCTTCCCTTCGCGTGGAACAAGGGATCTGTGGCTTTCCCTGGAGGCTTTCACACGAGGCTTTTACCACATGGTTGTCCCACGTACCACCGTGATGGTGAGTCGATCCTCGGCTTGAATGTCGAGGCAGTGCAGGGAAAACAGGTTTCCCTGGAATGGACTGAGACATCTGGGGGACTCTGGGAATGGTGGCACGACCCTGGAGTTCCTCTCGCCTTTCCTGTGGGAGAGCGCCTCCTCTTGAGATGCGACGGGAACGCCGGGATTTCTTTCCCGAACACGCAGGGAAAGGATCCCTCCTCTCGAGCTAGGAGGCGGAAACAGGGCTCTTCTGGATGTGGGCGGGACTCTCGCGCTTCCTCTTCAGTGGAGACGGGTATGTCGGGGAACTTCTTGAGTTGCAGCAAGGGTGTGAAGGACCGTTTGGAAGTTCCAGACGTTAGGTGTGATTAGCCTCGAGACGCCTCAGCGGAAATCGGCCTCATCTCGCCTGGAGGGGAGAACCTCCTGGATTTTCTCGAGTTGCTGCACGTGCTCTCGACTTACGACGGGGACCTCAGGGACCCGCTCTGGTGGCCTTAGGAAAGGCCAGTCCCCATGCTAGTTGCTCGGAGGCCTCTCGGGATTCCTCTACCGTCGATGCCGGGCCTAAGACCTTGAGTGGAGTTGGTGCACCAAACTGAGGATTCCTCTCCAGTGCTGACATGGATCTTGGGCTACTTCTGGAGTCTCCCCAGGGGAGTCTTTCGTCGTCTCGAGTGGGGGCATGCACGTGTGCTTTCCTCCCGAGCTGTAGCAGCAGTGTCACGCTTCCCTTCGCGTTGATCAAAGCAACTGTGGCTTTCCCTTGAGGCTTTCCCACGAGGCTTTCCAACAGGGCTGTCCCACGTGCCACCGTGGTGTGGGTCGATCCTCGGCTTGAAAGCGGGGCAGTGCAGGGAAAACAAGTTTCCCTGGAATGGCCTGAGACATCTGGGGGACTCTGGGAATGGTGGCACGACCCTGGTGTTCCTCTCGCCTTTCCTGTGGAGATCGCCTCCTCTTTAGATGCGCCAGGAACACTGGGAACTCTTTCCCGATCACTGAGGGAAAGGATACCTCCTCTCGAGCTAGGAGGCGGAAACGGGGCTCCTCTGAATGTGGGCGGGACTCTCGTGCTTCCTCTCAAGTGGAGACGGGTATGTCGGGGAAATTGTAAAGTTGCAGCAAGGGGTGTGAAGGACCCTTTGGAAGTTCCAGAGGTTAGGTGTGATTAGCCTCGAGACGCCTCAGCGGAAATGGGCCTTATCTCGCCTGGAGGGGGAACCTCCTGGATTTTTTCGAGTTGCGGCAGGTACTCTCGACTTACGACGGGACCTCAGGGATCCTCAGGACACGAGGAAAGCCAGTCCCCATGCGAGTTGCTCGGGGCCTCTCGGGATTCCTC
>NW_017195811.1:0-8763 GCF_001704415.2 Capra hircus
AGACGGGTATGTCGGGGAACTTCTTGATTTGCAGGCAAGGGTGTGAAGGACCCTTTGGAGTTCCAGAGTTTAAGTGTGCTTAGCCTTGAGATGTGTCAGCGAAATAGGCTTCATTTTGCCTGGAGGGGAGAACATCCTTCATTTTCTCGAGTTGCGGCAGGTGCTCTCGACTTACAGGGGAGCAGGGACCCGCTCTGGTGGCCTCAGGGAAAGGCCAGTCAAGATCCAAGACAGCACTGGAGAGGGAGAGACATCACGAGAGGCTCCCGAGCAAATTCGCATGGGGACTGGCCTTTCCTGAGGCCCCAAAGCGGTCCTGAGGTCCGTCGTAAGTCGTAAGTCGAGAGCACCTGGTGCAACTCGAGAAAATCCAGGAGGTTCTCCCCTCAGGCGAGATGAGACCATTTGCGCTGAGGCATCTCGAGGCTAATCACACACTCTAAACCTCTGGAACTTCCAAAAGGGCCTTTCACACCCTTGCTGCAACTCAAGAAGTTCCCCGACATACCCGTTTCCACTCGAAAGGAAGCACGAGAGTCCCGCCCACAACCAGAGAGCCCCGTTTCAGCTCATAGCTCGAGAGGAGGGATCCTTTCCTGCGTGGTCGGGAAAAGAATTTCCGGCGTTCCGTCGCATCTCAAGAAGAGGCGCTCTCCACAGGAAAGGCGAGGGAACTCAGGGTCGTGCCACCATTCCCAGAGCCCCCAGATGTCTCAGTCGATTCCAGGGAAACCTGTTTTCCCCGCAATGCCTCGACTTTCAAGCCGAGGATCGACTCAGACCTCGGTGGCACGTGGGATAGCCTTTGAAAAGCCTAGTGGGAAAGCCTCGAGGGAAAGCCTACAGAGAAAGCCACAGATCCTGGATCCATGCAAAGGGAAGCGTGACACTGCTGCTAAAGCTCTATAGGAAAGCGCACGTGCACTCACACTCGCGACGAGGACTGACTCCCCTGGGACACTCCAGAAGTACCCCAAGATCCATGTCAGAACTGGAGAGGAATCCTCAGGTTCCGGCACCGACTCCACACAAGGTCTCAGGCCCTGGCATAGACGGGAGAGGAATCGCTAGAGGCCCACGAGCAACTCGCATGGGGACGGGCCTTTCCTGAGGGCACTAGAGCGGGTCCTGAGGTCCCCGTCGTAAGCCGAGAGCACCTGCGGCAACTCGAGAAAATCCAGGAGGTTATCCCCTCCAGGCGAGATGAGGCCCATTTCCGCTGAGGAGTCTCGAGGCTTATCACACCTAAACTCTGGAACTTTCAAAGGGTCCTTCACACCCTTGCTGCAACTCAAGAAGTTCCCCGACATACCCGTCTCCACTCGAGAGGAAGCTCGAGAGTCCCGCCCTCATCCTTAGGAGCCCCTTTCCGCTTCCTAGCTCGAGAGGACGGATCCTTTCCCTGCGTGGTCGGGAAAGAATTTCCGGGCGTTCCCGTCACATCTCAAGAGGAGGCGCTCTCCACAGGAAAGGCCAGAGGAACTCCAGGTCATGCCACCATTCCCAGAGTTCCCCAGATGTCTCAGTCCATTCCAGGGAAACCTGTTTCCCTGGACTGCCTCGACTTTAAGCCGAGGATCGACTCACACCACGGTGGCACGTGGGACAGCCCTGTGGGAAAGCCTCGTGGGAAAGCCTCGAGGAGGGAATGCCACAGATCCCTTGTTCCACGCGAAGGGAAGCGTGACACTGCTGCTACAGCTCGGGAGGAAAGCGCACGTGCATGCCCCACTCGAGAGGAGGACTGACTCCCCTGGGGAGATTCAGAAGTACCCCAAGATCCATGTCAGCACTGGAGAGGAATCCTCAGGTTCTGGCACCGAATCCACAAAGGTCTTAGGCCCCGGCATCCACGGGAGAGGAATCCCGAGAGGCCCCGAGCAACTCGCATGGGGACTGGCCTTTCCTGAGGCCACCAGAGCGGGTCCCTGAGGTCCCCGTCATAAGTCGAGAGCACCTGCCGCAACTCGAGAAAATCCAGGAGGTTCTCCCTCCAGGCGAGATGAGGCCCATTTCCGCTCAGGCGTCTCGAGGCTAATCACACCTAACCTCTGGAACTTTCAAAGGGTTCTTCACACCCTTGCTGCAACTCAAGAAATTCCGCACTACCGTCTCCACCAGAGTGGAAGCACGAGAGTTACACGCCACATCCAGAGGAGCCCCGTTTTCCGCCTCCTAGCTCGAGAGGAGGGATCCTTTCCCTGCGTGTGGGAAAGAATTCCCGGCGTTCCTGTCGCATGTCAAGAGGAGGCGCTTTCCACAGGAAAGGCGAGAGGAACTCCAGTGTCGTGCCACCATTCCCTGAGATCCCCAGATGTCTAAGTCCATTCCAGGGAAACCTGTTTTCCCTGTACTGCCTCAACTTTCAAAACGAGGATCGACTCAACCACGGTGGCACGTGGGACAGCCCTGTGGGAAAGCCTCGTGGGAAAGCCTCGTGGGAAAGCCTCGAGGGAAAGCCACAATCACTTGATCTACGCGAGGGAAGCATGACACTGCTGCTACAGCTCGAGAAGAAAGCGCACGTGAAGGCGCCCACTAGAGACGAGGACTGACTCCCCTGGGGGACACCAGAAGTACCCCAAGATCCATGTCAGCACTGGAGAGGAATGCTCAGGTTCCGGCACCGACTCCACACAAGGTCTTAGCCCCGGATCGAAGGGAGAGGAATCCCGAGAGGCCCCCGAGCAACTCGCATGGGGACTGGCCTTTCCTGAGGCCACCAGAGCGGGTCCCTGATGTCCCCGTCGTAAGTCAAGAGCACCTGCCGTAAGTCGAGACAATTCAGGAGGTTCTCCCCTCCAGGCGAGATGAGGCCCTTTTCCCCTGAGGGGTCTCGAGACTAATCACACTGAACCTCTGGAACTTCCAAAGGGTCCTTCACACCCTTGCTGCAACTCAAGAAGTTCCCCCACATACATGTCTGCATTCGAGAGGAAGCTCGAGAGTTCCGCCCACATCCAGAGGAGCCCCGTTTCCGCCTCCTAACTCGAGAGGAGGGATCCTTTCCCTGCGTGGTGGGGAAAGAATTCCTCGTGTTCCTGTCGCATCTCAAGAGGAGGCCTCTTCTCAGGAAAGGCGAGAGGAACTCCAGGGTCGTGCCACCATTCCAAGAGTCCCCAGATGTCTCAGTCCATTCCAGGGAATCCTGTTTTTTTACACTGCCTCGACTTTCAAGCCGAGGATCGACTCACACACGGTGGCACGTGGGACAGCCCTGTGGGAAAGCCTCGTGGGAAAGCCTCGAGGGAAAGCCACAGATCCCTTGATCTACTCGACGGGAAGCGTGACACTGCTGCTAGAGCTCGGAGGTGAAGCTCACGGCATGCCCCCACTCGAGAAGAGGACTGACTCCCCTGGGGAGACTACAGAACTACCCAATATCCATGTCAGCCCTGGAGAGGAATCCTCAGGTTCCGGAACCGACTCCACACAAGGCCTTAGGCCCGGAATCGACGGGAGTGAAATCCCGAGAGGCCCCCGGGCAACTTGCTTGGCGACTGGCCTTTCCTGATGCCACCAGAGCGAGTCAATGAGGTCCCCATCGTACGTCGAGAGCACCTGCCTCATCTCGAGAAATCCAGGAGGTTCTCCCCTCCAGGCGAGATGAGGCCCTATTACGCTGAGGCGTCTCCAGGCTAATCACACCTAACCTCTGGAACTACCAAAGGGTCCTTCACACCCTTGCTGCAACTCAAGAAGTTCCCCGACATACCGTCTCCACTCGAGAGGAAGCACGAGAGTCAGCCACATCCAGAGGAGCCCGTTTGCGCCTCTTAGCTCGAGAGGATGGATCCTTTCCCTGCGTGGTTGGGAAAGAATTGCCTGCATTCCGTCGCATCTCAAGAGGAGGCGGTCTCCTCAGGAAAGGCGAGAGGAACTCAAGGGTCGTGCCACCATTCCCAGAGTCCCCCAGATGTCTCAGTCCATTCCAGGGAAAACTGTTTTCCCTGCACTGCCTCGATTTCATGCCGAGGATCGACTCACACCACGGGTGGCACGTGGGACAGCCCTGTGGGAAAGCCTCCTGGGAAAGCCTCATGGGAAGCCTCAAGGGAAAGACACTGATCCTTGATCCACTCGACGGGAAGCGTGACACTGCTGTTAAAGCTCGGGAGGGAATCGAACTGCATGCCTCCTCTCGAGACGAGGACTGACTCCCCTGGGGAGACACCAGAAGTACCCCAAGATCCATGTCAGCAGTGGAGCGGAATCCTCAGGTTGGGACACCGACTCCACTCAAAGTCTTAGGCCCGGCATCGACGGAGAGGAATCCCGAGCGGCCCCCAAACATCTCGAATGGGGACTGGCCTTTACTCAGGCCACCAGAGCGGGTCCCTGAGGTCCCGTCGTAAGTCGAGCCCTGCCGCAACTCGAGAAATCCAGGAGGTTCTCCCCTCCAGGCGAGATGAGGCCCTTTTCCGCTGAGGCGTCTCGAGGCTAATCACATCTAACCTCTGGAACTTCCAAAGGGTCCTTCACACCCTTGCTGCAACTCAAGAAGTTCCCCGGTATACCTGTCTCCACTCGAGAGGAAGCACGAGAGTCCCGCCCACATCCAGAGGCCCCGTTTCTGCCTCATAGCTCGAGAGGATGCATCCTTTCCCTGCGTGGTCCGGAAAGAATTCCCGGAGTTCCCGTCCCATCTAAAGAGGAGGCGCTCTCCACAGGAAAGGCGAGAGGAACTCCAGGGTCGTGCCACCATTCCAGAGTTCCCCAGATGTCTAAGTCCATTCAAGGGAAACCTGTTTTCCCTGCACTTTCTCGACTTTCAGCAGAGGATCAACTCACACCACGGTGGCACGTGGGACAGCCCTGTGGGAAAGCCTCGTGGGAAAGCCTCGAGGGAAAGCCTCAAGGGAAAGACACAGATCCCTTGATCCACTCGCCGGGAAGCGTGACCTGCTGCTACACCTCCAGAAAGGAAAGCGCACGAGCATGCCCCGACTCGAGACGAGGACTGACTCCCCTGGGGAGACTCCAGAAGTACCCCAAGATCCATGTCAGCACTACAGAGGAATCCTCAGGTTCCGGCACCCGAATCCACACAAGTTCTTAGGCCCCAGCATCGACTGGAGAGGAATCCCGAGAGGCCCCCCGAGCAATTCGCGTGGGACTGGCCTTTCCTGAGGCCACCAGAGCGGGTCCCTGAGGTCCCCGTCGAAAGTCGAGAGCACCTGCCGCAACTCGAGAAAATCCAGGCGGTTCTCCCCTCCTGGCAACATGAGGACCATTTCCACTGAGGCGTCTCGAGGCTAATCTCACCTAACCTCTGGAACTTCCAAAGGGTCCTTTGCACCCTTGCTGCAAATCCAGAATTTCCCCGACATAGCCGTCTCCACTCGAGAGGAAGCACGAGAGTCCCGCCCACATACAGAGGAGCACCCTTTCCGCCTCCTAGCTCGACAGGAGGGATCCTTTCCCTCCGTGGTCGGGAAAGAATTCCCGGCGTTCCAGAGCGGGTCCCTGAGGTCCGTCTTAAGTCGAGAGCACCTGCCACAACTCGAGAAAATCCAGGAGGTTCCCCCTCCAGGCGAGATGAAGCCATTTCCGCTGAAAGCGTCTGGAGGCTAATCACACTAACGTCTGGAACTTCCAAAGGTCCTTCACACCTTGCTGCCACTCAAGAAGTTCCCCGACATACCCGTCTCCTCTCGATAGGAAATACGAGGGTCCGCGCCCACATCCAGAGGAGCCCCTTTCCGCCTCGTAGCTCGAGATGTGGATCCTTTCCCTGCTTCGTCGGAAGAATTCCCGGCGTTCCGTCGCATCTCAAGTGGAGGCGCTCTCCACAGGAAATGCGAGAGGAACTCCAGAGTCGTGCCACCATTCCAAGAGTCCCTAGATGTCTCAGTCCATTCCAGAGGAACCTGTTTTCCCTGCACTGCCTCTACTTTCACGCCGAGGTTCGACTCACACCTCGGCGGCATGTGGGACAGCCCTCTGGGATAGCCTCGTGGTAAAGCCTGGAGGAAAAGCCACAGATCACTTGATCCACGCGACCGGAAGCGTGACACTGCTGCTACAGCTCGGGAGGAAAGCGCACGTGCATGCCCCCATTCGAGACGAAGACTGACTTCCCTGGGGGGGCTCCAGAAGTACCCCAAGATCCATGTCAGCACTGTAGAGGAATCCTCAGGTTCCTGCCCAACTCCTCACAAGGTCTTTTTTTTTTTCTTTCCTTTTTACTCTTTTCTTGCATTTATTTAAACACAGTTCTCAAAACTTTTGAGTGAAATTGGGCCTCCTTTGGTAAGCAAAGAACCTGAAAGTAGTATTTAAAAAAATGAACAGGCAAAGTCTTCAGATCATCCACAACACAGGTGTAGTGTTCCCTTCTTTTTTCTCAAAACTCTGAAGCCCCAGTTTTTCCATATAGTCTTAAAAGCTAGAAGAACAAGAGTACATTTGTGGTGGAATATTATTTTCACTTGCTGATTACTAATTGAAATACCATTATCCCCTTCTAACAGCTTTAAGAAATAGCCTTTTTAAGGCATACATTGTGCAACTCATCTTATTCCCTGCTATGTATAATACAGATTACATAAAGGCTGTCAAAGTCACATTTATATAAGCATTAAGCATTTGCTGTATTGAAAGATCTTTAGTTTTTAACACTAGCAGTATAGAGTTACAGAGCGTAATTTTTATCACTTAACTGCAGGTATATTAAGTATGGTATGTTTCATGGACTCGAGGAAAACGGGCATTTTTTTCTTTAATTTACTACTGACAATCTAATCAGAACAGTTTCTCCTAAGCATTGATATGTTAGAAAGAAAAGTAAAAACCAAACGTTATTGTTGCTTTTTGCCATTTGGTAGCATTTTACACACAGGCTTCAATCTTCAGAATACCCTGTATTCAGTAGAAAAACCATTTAAATGAAGTTCTGTACAATAGAAACTTCTCAGCAGTCAAAATTTTAGACTGTAAAAAAAATACATGTAAAACATACTTTTCTGAAAACACTTAACTTTGAACAAAGCACCGAACTACACAAATGCAGAATGAAAACAGCATTTCAACTCCACCAAAAGTAGTCATCATAAAAGGTGTAAAAGTCACCTAACTTCACCAGGCACTGTTCACTTTTTAAACAGGAGACAATAAAAATATTGTCCACAAACAATATCCCAACTCTAGGGCAGGTTTCAGAAAGTCTTCATCTTCATGCTTTAATAGCGACGAGGTGAGTATGATCGAGATCTGGAACGTGATCTGTATCCTCCACGACTATAGTAGGGAGAAGGTGACCGTCTTCTGTATTTCTGATCCTGTCTTGAGCAGCTCTCCATCCTCCTCCTCTCCTCCTCCTCTGTACGATCTGCTGTAATAGTCCCGATCATCATAGCCTCGATCATATCCTCTGTCATAGTAATCTCGACGGCGTGAGCTGCCATAGGTAGGTCTCCCCATGTAAATTCCTGCTGTTGGAGTATGTGGTCTTTTCGTTATGGAGAAGTCAACTCTGATCCTACATCCATCAAGCTCCATTCCATTGGCACGCTCTTTTGCTTCCTTGGCATCATCTACATTTTCAAAGTATACAAAGGCAAATCCTCTTGAACGTCTAGACTGCTGGTCATATACAATAGATACATCAGCAATTGGGCCATATTTAGAGAACATTTCTCTTAGATCTTTTCTGTAGTATACAAGCTCAATCCAAATACTCCAAGACAACAGTTAGGATCAGGATTTGCCCGATTCCCAACATGACGCCAGCGAGTAGACATGGGAGAATGACTGTGGCTATGCCGTCTTCGATAATCTCTGCTGTAAGATCTGCTACGAGATCTTCTATGGGACGGGGACCGAGATCGTGACTTGTATAATGCCTCGAGAACTTCTTCTGGATCTAGACCTAGATTCCGATCTGGACCTGGACTTTGATCTGGAACGCCTGGAATCTTCCTTGGAGCGAGACCTTGCAGGGGTATGACTTGCAGATTTCCCAGATCCATGAGCACTTCCGCTTCTGGAAGCAGAACGGGATTCCCCTCGCCGTAGTTCTCCTCGCCGCTGTCGCTCATGACTTTCACTGCTGTCGCCGCTCGATGTGCTTCAATCGAAGCTGCCAACCTCTCGCACCTTCAGTGTAGAGGCTCCGCCGCAGCCTCACACCACACACCGGTGCCCCAGGCACTGAGAACCGAAACGCTCCGCGCGCCGCCTCCGCTCGGCTCTCCACACAAGGTCTTAGGCCCGGCATCGACGTGAGAGGAATCCTGAGAGGCCCCCTAGCAACTCCCATGGGCACTGGCCTTTTCTGAGGCCACAGGAGCGGGTCCCCTGAGGTCCCCATCCTAAGACGAGAGCACCTGCTCCAACTCAAGATAATCCAGGAGGTTCTCCCTCCAGGCGAGATGAGGCCCATTTCCCCTGAGGCATCTCGAGGCTAATCACACCTAACCTCTGGAACTTCCAAAGGGTCTTTGACACCCTGCTGCAAGTCAAGAAGATCACCGACATACCCGTCTCCACTCGAGATGAAGCACGAGGGTCCCGCCCACATCCAGAGGAGCCCCGTTTCCGCCTCGTATCTAGAGAGGAGGGATCCTTTCCCTGCGTGGTCGGGAAAGAATTCCTGGCGTTCCCCGTCGCATCTCAAGAGGAAGTGCTCTCCACAGGAAAGGCCAGAGGAACTCCAGGGTCGTGCCACATTCCAAGAGTTCCCCAGATGTCTCAGTCCATTCCAGAGGAACCTGTTTTCCCTGCACTGCCACGACTTTCACGCGAGGATCGTCTCACACCAAG
>NW_017195812.1:0-8763 GCF_001704415.2 Capra hircus
TTCTCCCCTCAGGCGAGATGAGGCCATTTCCGCTGAGGCGTTCGAGGTTAATCACACCTAACCTCTGGAACTTCCAAAGGTCCTTCACACCCTGGCCTGCATCTCAAGAAGTTCCCGGACATACCCGTCTCCACTCGAGAGGAAGCACGAGAGTCCCGCCCACATCCAGAGGAGCCCCGTTTCCGCCTCATAGCTCGAGAGAGGGATTCTTTCCCTGCGTGGTGGGAAAGAATTCCCGGCGTTCCTGTTGCATCTCAAGAGGAGGCGGTCTCCACAGGAAAGTCGAGAGAAACTCCAGAGTCCTGCAACCATTCCCAGAGTCCCCCAGATGTCTCAGTCAATTCCAGGGAAACCTGTTTTCCCTGCAATACCTCGACTTTCAAGCGAGGATCGACTCACATTACGGTGACACGTGGACAGCCCTGTGGAAAGCCTGTGGGAAAGCCTCGAGGGAAAGCCACAGATCCCTGGATCCACGCGAAGGCAAGCGTGACACTGCTGCTACAGCTCGGGAGGAAAGCGCACGTGCATTGCCCCCCACTCGAGACGAGGACTGACTCCCTGGGGAGACTCCAGAAGTACCCCAAGATCCATGTCAGCACTGGAGAGGAATCCTCACGTTCCGGCTCCGACTCCACACAAGGTCTTAAGCCCCAGCATGGACGGCAGAGAAATCCCGAGAGGCCCCGAGCAACTCGCATGGCGACTGGACTTTCCTGAGGCACCAGAGCGGGTCCCTAGGTCCCCGTCGTAAGACGAGAGCACCTGCCGCAACTAGAAACAATCCAGGAGGTTGCCGCTCCAGGCGAGATGAGGCCCATTTCCGCTGAGGCGTCTCGAGGCTAATCACTCCTAACATCTGGAACTTCCAAGGGTCCTTCACACCCTTGCTACAACTCAAGAAGTTCCCCGACATTCCCGTCTCTACTCGAGAGGAAGCACGAGAGTCCGCCCACATCCAGAGGAGCCCCATTTCCGCCTGATAGATCCAGAGGAGGGATCGTTTCCCTGTGTGGTCGTGAAAGAATTCCCGGCGTTCCCGGCGCATCTCAAGAGGAGGCGCTCTCCACAGGAAAGGCAAGAGGGAACTCGAGGGTCGTGCCACCATTCCCAGAGTGCCCAGAAAATTCCTTGCCGGGAATTTTATTGGCCTTCCGCGTAAACCTAGCTATTCAGCCTTTTTCCTCCAGTTAATCTTCTACTACCTATAATTTCTTTATCTCATCTTACATTAATAAATACACAAGACTTTCCACGTCAACGCCGTCCATCCGTCGAATTCCCTGGATCCAGCGGGGCTCGACCCCGACACACTGAGATATCTGGGGGACTCTTGGAATGATGGCACGACACTGGAGTTTCTCTCGCCTTTCCTGTGGAGAGCGCCTCCTCATGAGATGCGACGGAACACCGGGAATTCTTTCCGGAACATACAGGGAAAGGATACCTGACCGCGAGGTACGAGGCGGAAACGGGGGCTACTCTGGGATGTGGGCGGGACTCTCGTGCTTCCTCTCGAGTGGAGTCAGGTATGTTGGGGAACTTTCTTGAGTTGTAGCAAAGGGTGTGAAGGACCCTTTGGAAGTTCCAGGAGTTAGGTGTGATTAGCCTAGAGACGCCTGAGCTGAAATGGGCCTCATCTCGCCTGGAGGGGAGAACCTCCTGGATTTTCTCGAGTTGCGGCAGGTGCTCTCGACTTACGACGGGGACCTCAGGGACCCGCTCTGGTGGCCTCAGGAAAGGCCAGTCCCCATGCGAGTTGCTCGGGGGCCTCTCGGGATTCCTCTCCTTCGACGCCGGGGCCTAAGAGCTTGTGTGGAGTCGGTGCCGGAACCTGAGGATTCCTCTCCAGTGCTGACATGCATCTTGCGGTACTTCTGGAGTCTCCCCAGGGGAGTCAGTCCTCGTCTCGAGTGGGGGCATGCACGTTCGCTTTCCTCCCGAGCTGTAGCAGAACTGTCACGCTTCCCTTCGTGTGGATCAAGGGATCTGTGGCTTTCCCTCGAGGCTTTCCCAGGAGGCTTTCCACGAGACTTTCCCACAGGGCTGTCCCACGTGCCACCATCGTGTGAGTCGGTCCTCCGCTTGAACGTCGAGGCAGTGCAGGGTAAACAAGTTCCTCTGGAAAGGACTGAGACATCTGGGGGACTCTTCGAATGGTGGAACGACCCTGGAGTTCCTCTCACCTTTCTTGTGGAGCGTGCCTCCTCTTGAGATGCGACAGGTACGACAGGAATTCTTTCCCGGCCAATCTGGGTAAGGATCCCTCATCTTGAGCCAGGAGGGGGAATTGGGGCTCCTCTGGATGTGGGTGGTACCCTGGTGATTCCTATGGAGTGGCGACGGGTCTCTCGTGGAACCTCTTGAGTTGCAGCTAGGGTGTGAAGGACCCTTTGGAAGTTCCAGAGGTTAGGTGTGTTTAGCGTCGAGACGCCTCAGCGGAAATGGGCCTCATCTCGCCTAGGGGAGAACCTAATGGATTTTCCCTAGTTGTGGCAGGTGCTCTCTCGACTTATGACGGGGACCTCAGGGACCCGCTCTGGTGGCCTCAGGAAAGGCCAGGCGCCATGCGAGTTGCTCGGGGGCCTCTCAGGATTCCTCTCCCTTCGATGCCGGGGCCTAAGACCTTGTGTGGAGTCGGTGCCCGGAACCTGAGGATTCCTCTCCATTGTGGACATGGATCTTGGGGTACTTCTGGAGTCTCCCCAGGGGAGTTAGTCGTCGTCTTGTGTGGGGCATGAACGTGCGCTTTCCTCCCGAGCTATAGCAGCAGTGTCACGCTTCCCTTTGCATGGATCAAGGGATCTGTGGCTTTCCCTCGAGGCTTTCCCACGAGGCTTTCCCACAGGCTGTCCCACGTGCATCGTGTGTGAGTCGATCCTCGGCTAGAAAATTCGAGGCAGTGCAGGGAAATCAGTTTCCCTGGAATGGACTGAGACATCTCGGGGACTCTGGGAATTGTGGCACGACCCTGGAGTTCCTCTCGCCTTTCCTGTGGAGAGCGCCTCCTCTTGAGATGCGCCAGGAACGCCAGGAATTCTTTCCTGACTAAGCAGGGAAAGGATCCCTCCTCTCGAGCTAGGAGGCGGAAACGGGGCTCCTCTGGATGTGGGCGGTCTCTGGTGCTTCCTCTCGTGTGGAGACGGGTATGTCGGGGAACTTCTTGAGTTGCAGCAAGGGTGTGAAGGACCCTTTGGAAGTTCCAGAGGTTAGGTGTGATTAGACTCGAGACGCCTCAGCAGAAATGGGCCTCATCTCGCCTGCAGGGGAAAACCTCCTGGATTTTCTCGAGTTTCAGCAGGTGCTCTGCAGTTACGACCGGGGACTTATGTAACCCGCTCTGGTCCGCTCAGGAAATGCCAGTCCACTTGAGAGTTGCTAAGGGGCCTCTCGGGATTCCTCTCCGGTCGATGACGGGGGCCTAAGACCTTGTTTGGAGTCGGTGCCCGAACCTGAGGTTTCCTCTCCAGTGCTGACATGGATCTTGGGGGTACTACTGGAGTCTCACAGGGGAGTCATCTTCGTCTCCAATGGGGGCATGCACGTGCGCTTTTCTCCCGAGCATTAGGAGCAGAGACAATTTTCCCGTTGGGTTGATCATGGGGTTTCTTGTTTTCCCTCGAGGCTTTCCCAGGAGGCTTTCCCACGAGGCTTTCCCACAGGGCTGTCCCACGTGCCACCATCGTGTGAGTCGGTCCTCCGCGTGAACGTCGAGGCCGTGCAGGGTAAACAAGTTCCTCTGGAAAGGACTGAGACATCTGGGGGACTCTTGGAATGGTGGAACGACCCTGGAGTTCCTCTCACCTTTCTTGTGGAGCGTGCCTCCTCTTGAGATGCGACAGGTACGACAGGAATTCTTTCCCGGCCAATCAGGGAAAGCATCCCTCACATTGAGCTAGGAGGGGGAATTGGGGCTCCTCTGGATGTGGGTGGTACCCTGGTGATTCCTATGTAGTGGCGACGGGTCTCTCCTGGATCTTCTTGAGTTGCACCAAGGGTGTGAAGGACCCTTTGGAAGTTCCAGAGGGTAGATGTGATTAGACTCGAGACGCCTCAGCGGAAATGGGCCTCATCTCGCCTGGAGGGTGGAACCTCCTGGATTTTCTCGAGTTGCGGCAGGTGCTCTCGACTTATGACGGGGACCTCAGTGACCCGCTCTGGTGGCCTCAGGAAAGGCCAGTCCCCATGTGAGTTGCTCGGGGCCTCTCGGGATTCCTCTCCCGTCGATGCCGGGGCCTAAGACCTTGTGTGGAGTCAGTGCCGGAACCTGAGGATTCCTCTCCAGTGCTGACATGGATCTTGGGGTACTTCTGGAGTCTCCCCAGGGGAGTCAGTCCTCGTCTCGAGTGGGGGGGCATGCACGTGCTCTTTCCTCCCGAGCTGTAGCAGCAGTGTCACGCTTCCCTTCGCGTGGATCAAGGGATCTGTGGATTTCCCTCGAGGTTCCCACGAGGCTTTCCCACAGGGCTGCCCACGTGCCACCGTGGTGTGAGTCGATCCTCGGCTTGAAAGTCGAGGCAGTGCAGGGAAAATAGGTTTCCCTGGAATGGACTGAGACATCTGGGGGACTCTGGGAATGGTGGCACGACCCTGGAGTTCCTCTCGCCTTTCCTGTGGAGAGCGCCTCCTCTTGAGATGCGACGGGAACGCGGGGAATTCTTTCCCCACCACGCAGGGAAAGGATCCCACCTCTCGAGCTAGGAGGCGGAAACGGGGCTCCTCTGGATGTGGGCGGGACTCTCGTGCTTCCTCTCGAGTGAAGACGGGTATGTCGGGGAACTTCTTGAGTTGCAGCAAGGGTGTGAAGGACCCTTTGGACGTTCCAGAGGTTAGATGTGATTAGCCTCGAGAAGCCTCAGAGGAAATGGGCCTCATCTCGCCTGGAGGGAAGAACCTCCTGGATTTTTTTCGAGTTGCGGCAGGCGCTCTCGACTTACGATGGGGACCTCATGGAACCGCTCTGGTGGCCTCAGGATAGGCCCGTTCCCATGCGAGTAGCTCGGGGCCTCTCGGGATTCCTCTCCCGTCGATACCGGGGCCTAAGCTCTTGTGTGGAGTCCGGTGCCGTAACCAGAGCATTCCTCTCCAGTGCTGACATTGATCTTCGGGGTACTTCTGGAGTCTGCCCAAGGGAGTCAGGCCTCGTCTCGAGTGGGGCATGCACGTGCGTTTTCCTCCCGAGCTGTAGCAGCAGTGTCACGCTTCCCTTCGCTGTGGATCAAGGGATCTGTGGCTTTCCCTCGAGGCTTTCCCAGGAGGCTTTCCTATGAGGCTTTCCCACAGGGCTGTCCCACGTGCCACCGGGTGTGAGTCGATCCTCGGCTTGAAAGTCGAGGCAGTGCAGGGAAAAAAGTTTCCCTGGAATGGACTGAGACATCTGGGGGCTCTGGGAATGGTGGCACGACCCTGGAGTTCCTCTCGCCTTTCCTGTGGAAAGAGCGCCTCCTCGTGAGATGCGACCGGGAAACGCCGGGAATTCTTTCCCGACCACGCAGGGAAAGGATCCCTCCTCTCGATCTAGGAGGCGGAACCGGGCTCCTCTGGATGTGGGCGGGACTCTCGTGTTTCCTCTCGAGTGGAGACGGGTATGTCGGGGAACTTCTTGAGTTGCAGCAAGGGTGTGAAGGGCCCTTTTCAAGTTCCAGATGGTAGATGCGATTAGCCTCGAGACGCCTCAGCGGAAATGGGCCTCATCTGGCCTGGAGGGTGGAACCTCCTGGATTTTCTCGAGTTGCGGCAGGTGCTCTCGACTTACGACGGGGACTTCAGGGACCCGCTCTGGTGGCATCAGGAAAGGCCAGTCCCCATGCGAGTTGCTCGGGGGCCTCTCGGGATTCCTCTCCCCTCGATGCCGGGGCCTAAGACCTTGTGTAGAGTCGGTGCCGGAACCTGAGGATTTCTCTCCAGTGCTGACATGGTTCTTGGGGTACTTCTGGAGTCTCCCCAGGGGAGTCAGTCCTGTCTCGAGTGATGGCATGCACGTGTACTTTCCTCCCGAGCTGTAGGAGCAGTGTGGCGCTTCCCTTCGTGTGGATCAAGGGATCTGTGGCTTTCCCTCGAGGCTTTCCCACGAGGCTTTCCCACGAGGCTTTCCACAGGGCTGCCCACGTGCCACCGTGGTGTGAGTCGATCCTCAGCTTCAAAGTCGAGGCAGTGCAGGGAAAATAGGTTTCCCTGGAATGGACTGAGACATCTGGGGGACTCTGGGAATGGTGGCACGACCCTGGAGTTCCTCTTGCCTTTCCTGTGGAGAGCGCCTCCTCTTGAGATGTGACGGGAACGCTGGGAATTCTTTCCCCACCACGCAGGGAAAGGATCCCTCCTCTCGAGCTAGGAGGCGGAAACAGGGCTCCTCTGGATGTGGTGCTTCCTCTCGAATGGAGACGGGTATGTCGTGGAACTTCTTGAGTTGCAGCAAGGGTGTGAAGGACCCTTTGGAAGTTCCAGATGTTAGATGTGATTAGCCTCGAGACGCCTCAGCGGAAATGGGCCTCATCTCGCCTGGAGGGGAGAACCTCCTGCATTTTCTCGAGTTGCGGCAGGTGCTCTCGACTTCCGACAGGGACCTCACGGACCCGCTCTGGTGGCCTCAGGAAAGGCCAGTTCCCATGCGAGTTGCTCGGGGCCTCTCGGGATTCCACTCCCATCGATGCCGGAGCATAAGGCCTTGTGTGGAGTCGGTGCCGGAACCTGAGGATTCCTCTCCAGTGCTGACATGGTTCTTGGGGTACTTCTGGAGTCTCCCCAGGGGAGTCAGTCCTCGTCTCGAGTGATGGCATGCACGTGTACTTTCCTCCCGAGCTGTAGGAGCAGTGTGGCGCTTCCCTTCGAGTGGATCAAGGGATCTGTGGCTTTCCCTCGAGGCTTTCCACGAGGCTTTCCCACGAGGCTTTCCCACAGGGCTGCCCAGGTGCCACCGTGGTGTGAGTGGATCCTCGGCTTCAAAGTCGAGGCAGTGCAGGGAAAACAGTTTCCCTGGAATGGACTGAGACATCTGGGGGACTCTGGGAATGGTGACACAACCCTTGAGTCCCTCTCGCCTTTCCTGTGGAGAGCGCCTCCTCTTAAGATGCGACGGGAACCGGGAATTCTTTCCCGACCCCGCAAGGAAAGGATCCCTCGTCTGCAGCTATGAGGCGGAAAATGGGCTCCTCTGGATGTAGGTGGACGCTCGTTCTTCCTCTCGAGTGGAGATGGGTATGTCGAGGAACTTCTTGAGTTACAGCAAGGGTGTGAAGGACCCTTTGGAAGTTCCAGAGGTTAGGTGTGATTAGCCTCGAGATGCCTCAGTAGAAGTGAGCCTCACCTCGTCTGGAGGGGAGAACCTCCTGGATTTTCTCGAGTTGCGGCAGGTGCTCTCAACTTATGACGGGGACCTCAGGGACACAGTCTGGTGGCCTCAGGAAAGGCCAGTCTCCATGCGAGTTGCTCGGGGGCCTCTCGGGATTCCACTCCCATCGATGCCGGAGCATAAGACCTTGTGTGGAGTCGGTGCCGGAACCTGAGGATTTCTCTCCAGTGCTGACATGGATCTTGGAGTACTTCTGGAGTCTCCCCAGGGGAGTCAGTCCTCGTCTCGAGTTGGGGCATTCAAGTGCGCTTTTCTCCCGAACTGTAGCAGCAGTGTCGCCCTTCCCTTCGTGTGGATCAAGGGATCTGTGGCTTTCCTTGAGGCTTTCGCACGAGGCTTTCCCACGAGGCTTTCCCACAGGGCTGTCCCACGTGCCACCGTGGTGTGAGTCGATCCTCGGCTTGAAAGTCGAGGCAGTGCAGGGAAAACAGGTTTCCCTGGAATGGACTGAGACATCTGGGGGACTCTGGGAATGTTGGCACAACCCTGGAGTTCCTCTCGCCTTTCCTGTGGAGAGCGCCTCCTCTTGAGATGCGACGGGAACAACGGGAATTCTTTCCCGACCACGCAGGAAAGGATCCCTCCTCTCGAGAGAGGAGGCAAAAACGGGCTCCTCTGGATGTGGCGGGACTCTCGTGCTTCCTCTCGAGTGGAGACGGGTATGTCTGGGAACTTCTTGATTTGCAGCAAGGGTGTGAAGGACCCTTTGGAAGTTCCAGATCTTAGATGTGATTAGCCTCAAGACGCCTCAGCGGAAATGGGCCTCATCTCGCCTGGAGGGAGAACCTCCTTGATTTTCTCTAGTTGCTGCAAGTGCTCTCGACTTACGACGGGGACCTCAGGGACCCGCTCTGGTGGCCTCAGGAAAGGCCGTCCCCTTGCGAGTTGCTCGGGGCCTCTCGGGATTCCTCTCCCTTCGATGCTGGGGCCTAAGATCTTGTGTGGAGTCGTGCCGGAATCTGAGGATTCCTCTCCAGTGCTGATATGGATCCTGCCGTACTTCTGGAGTCTCCCCAGGGGAGTCAGTCCTCGTCTCGGTGGGGTCATGCACGTGCGCTTTCCTCCCGAGCTGTAGCAGCAGTGTCGTGCTTCCCTTCGCGTGGATCAGGGATCTGTGGCTTTCCCTCGAGGCTTTCCCCACAGGGCTGTCCCACGTGCCACCGTGGTGTGAGTCGATCCTCCACTTGAAAATTGAGGCAGTGCAGGAAAACAGGTTTCCCTGGAATGGACTGAGACATCTGGAGGACTCTGGGAATGGTGGCATGAACCTGGAGTTCCTCTCGCCTTTCCTGTGGAGAGCGCCTCCTCTTGAGATGCGACGGAATGCCGGAAATTCTTTCGCGACCACGCAGGGAAAGGAACCCTCCTCTCGAGCTAGGAGGCGGAAACGGGCTCCTCTGGATGTGGGCGGA